>NW_015664012.1:13357-18386 GCF_001515625.1 Sinocyclocheilus rhinocerous
GACATCAGTGGTTCAACTGTAATTTTACGAAGCAGGTATTTCTTTGCTCACAAAAAGTATTCTCGTAGCTTCGTAAAATTACGGTTGAACCCCTGATGTCACATGGACTATTTTAACAATGTCCTTACTACCTTTCTGGGCCTTGAACATGTCAGTTGCATTGCTGTCTATGGAGAGTCAGAGAGTTCTCGCATTTCATTCAAAATATCTTAATTTGTGTTCTGAAGATGAATGAAGGTCTTTTCATTTTTGAGTAAACTATCCCTTTAAATCAATTCTGCAGCTTTCTCCTTCAAATAAACATAGAAAATATCTGTTGATTTCACTGTATATATAATAACAGCTTTTATAGTAAACAACCCTCTAAAATGTGCTGTATATACTATGGAATTGATGTAATTGGATATGAATTATCAAGATTATTGTTTTCAAACTATTCAATGTAACTCGATCTCTCTCTCAGTGGAGACCCTATGTTGGACGCTGATGGCGATTTCGATCTGGACGACACCATGGATGTAGCGAGGCATGTAGAGGAACTGCTCCGTCGACCAATGGAGGGCCAGTGGAGCGGCCAGCAGTCATGACCTCTTGACCTATGACTTCTCTCCCTAAACAATGTTTTTTTTTTTTAATACATTTTTCTCCTTCTACTCTTAGTGTATTTTCCCCATTTGTTTCTCAGTGTGGGTCTTTATGACTTTCAGTTTAGCTTTTTCTCTATCTCTCTTTTTTCTCTTTCATCACACCTCTTTTACTTTCCCCCATCCCTTGTTTCTGTAGAAGAGAAAGGAGCTAATGGAAGAAGAAAAATACAATGAGCCTTCCTCTAATTAAATACCACCAAACAGTATTGTAGGAAAAGAGAGAGAAAGAGAGAGAGAGAGAGAGAGAGAGATGCATGTTATCTCTTTTCCTTTGTGCATGTATTTGTTTCAAATTGACTTTTCGCAGAACAAATCTGTGAAACCCTTAAACGGAAATGTACTACTGTAAGGAACATTTTTATGTTTTTCAAACTGTTCTATGGTTTATTTTGAGGGTGTTCCGATATCTATTGCATCTGAAGTAAATGCATATTATCCTTTGCACTCTTAAACGAATGCTTTCTTGCAGACGATGACATTATTGTTACTATGGCGATTGCAATATAACGCTTCTGTACACTAAAGAGTGTTTAGGTTGCAAGGCTGTTAACATTCGTTGCATCTACATGAGCACCGACAGGCTGAATGGGTTTAATCATCCCTTCGCCGTCTGTGTTTAATCTGAACCGTGAACATAAGTTACACCCACATCCAAACCAGCAGCACCACGACCTGTCACTCACATCGTTGAAACTGAGGTACACATGAGAAACGCACACGCGCCCGCTCGCATCCGTCCCACGTAAAGCGATGGAAACACATGGGGTAGAGAAAGGTCCGCTGAGCGTCTCGGCTCACGCTACACTACACAGGCCGTCTCTCTTTCTCTGTCTGTCTCTCTCTCCAGTGCAACAGGTGATGACCTCTTCTGTTCTCATGCTTCCCTCTCGGAACAAAACAAGAGAACCCGTCGTCATGGTTACACATACTGCTTCTGGAATGCTCCTAACTGGCCTTCCTACTGGTTCGCATTTCTGTATGTCACCTTGTTACCGACCTGCATCTTTTTTTCTTTCGCACTCTGCATACACCTAGGCCACTCAGGACATTGACGTACAGTTGATGTAAAATACCTATAATAATAATAATCGAATATAAATAAAAATACGACACATTTAAAAGAAAGTACCTACATCCAGAATATATGAATTTATTTTTTGTTAACATATTTCTATTTTATTACTGTAGGACGCTAGATGGCTCCATCCCTCTTTGTAGTGCAAAATGACGCTTTACTGTGTCCGATTGTCTGTAGAAGCCCTGACGTACTGATCCAAAATCAGTACTCAAAACTATTATCGACACAAAGCGGTCGGTCGCTGCCATCTCAGTAGTTTCACTTCAGATTTCAGCTGAGCTTTTGCATGGAAGAAAAGGCCAAATAGTGAAGTTAGCACGAAGAGACGTTTTCTGTGTGCTTACTGTATGTGTAATCTGCAAACCTGACTAATTACTCCTACTTTTAGATGCCTGTGTTCATTTTTAAAGGATGGTTTATTCCTCACAGTGGATGTTGTTTTTTCCCCCTCTCTATTTCTCTGTCATGGCAGAGACACATAGGAAGCCGTGTGATTTTTCTTTATCTTTTTTATTGTCTTTGTTTTCAAATTGATCTGTCATGTTGTTGTGTAGACTGTTTCTCACTGTATGTATGTGTGTGTGTATGTGTGTGTGTGCGCGCATGTGTGCACGCACACGCATGTGTTGGCATGTTCAGCTCTGCTCTGTTTTGTGTTCGTCACATGTTTGGATGTAGCGAAGAGCAATTGAATTGACAATAAAGTTTTTTTTGTTTTGTTTTCTATAATTTGGACTCCAGCACAAGTAGTGTGAGCACTTTGTCTTTAATGTGAGAATTGAATGAACTTGGGTTCATAATTGGTGTGATTTCCCTAACTGATGATCTAACAGTTTGTGCACCTTGACATTTTACAAACCATTTGTAGTCTTTCTATCAGGTCCTTTGTAAATGGTTTCTGAATAAGTGACTTAAGAGCAAAATCACTGTGTACTTCGCAACTACTCTTCCTAACAGCATGTTTCTTAGAAAACTCAAGAGTTTGTATTTTTCTTCATGAACTAAAAACAGACATTCCTCTTTATGGGCTCCAGTTGTTGGACTATTTTCAGCAAGAATCGAACAAAATATTCAACATTCAGGGGACCAAATGTAAAAGTTAAAGAATCTGTCAGTGAAAACATCATATTGGCCAATGTATAATGGGAAAAATATTACAACCCTGGTTTTCAAAGCTGTTTTCCTGATTATCATGATGGCACATCAATGCCACACTGCAAGAATGAATGCTGAGTGTGAACATGAATCAACATGCAACAACCATACCTGTCCTTTTTTGCAAAATCTGAGCCATTCTCTCACACTTTCATCATTAAAATCATGTGTATGTATGAGAGAACACACAAATGATGAAAACAATTATTAATCGTTTTTTGACATAGAAGCACACAAAGATTGTCCCAGGTCTTGGTAAGAGTCAGGGCCTTAGTAGGTCAAGTCAAGTCACCTTTATATAGTGCTTACAATACAGATTGTGTTAACACAACTTTTACAGTGTTAAACAGGAAAATAGTGCGTCAATAATGCAAGAGGACAATAGAAAACAGTAAATTCTTCAGTTCAACTCAGTTCATCATTGATTCAGTTATGTCGTCCAGCTCAGTTCAGTTCTCCAGTAGTGTCTGTGTAATCAAGTAGACAGTATTGCCAGAAATGACAAACGTTTCAGTAATAATATGTTGGATTAAAAGTTAGTATGAATGAATAGTCGCGTAAATAAAGCTAGCCAACAAAGTAACATAGCCATAGCAACAATATGCTGCTTGGAAGTTTTATGTTGGCAAAACAATAGAAAAATTATTGACGTTTGTTTTCACTTGATTATATTTTTAGGCTATTTAACACAAAATGCATGTGTTTTGTTTACAAAATCTTGCCGCTTAGATAACTTTTCAAACTTGGCGCGAAACGACAGTCTATGGTTGGACCACGCACAGGAAAGCATGTCTACAGGTAAGGTTAATCATTTAAAAAAAATTTATAAAGCCGAAATTCCTTAAAAATATATTTACATAAACATTGACACTAAAGTGCTTATATGAAATTGAAAAATTATTGCAAATTGTTTTATATCAAATTAACGTTATATAGCCTATCCTGTTGTAGCCTATGCAGGGCTTGACATTAAGCATTCTCATGTGGTTGTCCTTCGGACAAGTACATTTGTCATTTACTTGTCCGAGTATAAAAGTTACTTGCCCGGAGAGAAAAAATACATTTAAATTGAGTTATAAATATATTTATTTATTGTAGTTATACAAAACATAGTGTAGTGTTTATAGAGTATGTGTATAGATTTTGTGAGCATGTCACATTTAGTTTATTTAGTTAGATTTTTCTTTTTAAATAAAATAAGCAAAATAATAAAGTGAAATCAGTATCAACAAAATGCATCTTTGCAATGCAGAGGAAACACAGAAGCTGCATCTGAAGTGGAATAGATATATTTACCCACTGTTTAATGCAGCTCTGAGGGACATGGGATGCTTTAACCTGCATTACAAATGAATAAATAATGTTTTGATACATAAAACGTTGAATACTGATATTTGAAATTATTTTTTTAAAACTTTAAATGTGAAATTAAAACCGCCAGTAGGTGGCATCAAGTCATAAGCGAGTAATTGCGATTGAACCGAATCATTTAAACGGTTGATTCATTCAGGAACGAAACTCGCTCATGTTGCTCAGAGACGCAAAACAGTGCTGTGGCTGTGTTTGGAATTATTTCTGTTGGCGAAATAGAACAAAAACAGGCAATATGGTGTCTAAGACGTAAGTCTCTTAATATTAACTTCTTGTTTATTGAACTGTTGTATAAAATCACATTTGTAATCATGCTGATTTTTGGAGCAAAAAAACGCCGCTCGATCTTCGTGTGATATTGTTTAACTATATGAAATTATATAAATATATAAATTTCCTGCCCCCATATATTGAATTTTCTGATCATTCTTCATGCATTTTAATACTAAATCATGCCGTGAAAGAACGCACATGTGCACACAGTAGTCAACATTTGAAGTGGATCAAAAAAGTTCATCAAAGTTGTCCTAAGACAAGAACGCATTTTGGTTTTAGGTTTTAGGACAACTTTGATGAAAGGTTTTGATCCACTTCAAATGTTGACTACTGTAGTCTAACCTACTAGACTTCTTTACGTAGGCCCAATGGATGCTCTGTAGGTGTGTTTTGTTTGACTTTTTTGCGATATACTCGATAATGTCAAATCGCACATCATTAAAACCACAATTACGATATTATCGCAGACGATATATATCGCACACCCCTACCACAAGGCCAT
>NW_015664012.1:18641-21477 GCF_001515625.1 Sinocyclocheilus rhinocerous
ATAATAATAATAATAATAATAATAAAATACTATTACTTTTAACGCATACCATCTCTACAATTACACAGCTTGGGTTTTTATGAATGCAACCTTGGCCTTTTTGTACCTCTAGTTTAATTGTATCTGAAATGACTGTGCAGCAAATTTAATTAACAAGGAAATCACTGCTAATATGTCAAAGATTGGTGAGATTTAAAAAAAACAAAAAACTTTATGGTCACAATTACCCTGCTCTCTTCCAATGAGTTTTGATGGATCTCCCGACATGTTCCCTACTCTTTCTCTAAAGTTATGCTCATAAAGTCCTTCCAGAGAAAACTGGCCTGCTGGTGAAAAATCTCTTCAGAGAAACATTTTCTCTCACTTTTTTTCCCCATCAGAAATGGGCAGAAGTCTGTCTATCTGTCATAAACTTCCTGGATTTCTCTCTCCAGTCTCTCTTCATCAACCCTTCTTCAATAGTCTCACACCAAGACAACCACACCATTCAATAAATCATTGCATTTCCAGGAGAATGCCTAATGAATCAGTGCACTGCTCATGATTGTGGGGGTGGAGCGTCATCTGCAAGGACGGTTTGGGGTCATAGCAAGGCCGCTGTCCTCATTCAGCACTAGAGAAAGAAAAACGTGTATGAAACCATAGCATTTTTCAGCCTTATTAGAACAGAAGAGCTTCATTGTGAAAGGAAACACGATGTCAAACTCGGGCCAGAAAATAGTTTCTCAGGAATGGATTCCAGGCGGTGTTTTGATGGCATCAACTGATTATGCTGAGGGAATTATGGGCTTTTGTTCTTGAGTCAATTCCTCATCCATCATCCCAATTTCTTAGTCTGACAATAAATAAATGATCCACTTGCATCATCTTCCAAAGCACAAGAACATCGGATCTCCTGAATGTGGAAAGCTGATGTCACGTGTCATACAGTTTGTAGGAGTATATGCGATGGTGCTCCGGTCAGCTGTCAATGACCTTGTTCTGAGTTATATTGCTCATGTCTGGCCTTAATGCCCCGGCTCGGCGTTTGATTGCTGCAGTCTGGAAGTGATGAACCATGCTGTAATGGCTGCTCAGGCAGAGGAGCATATGATTTCTATCATGCCATCACCAGCTAATGTGATTTGGCTTTTCTGGAGGATATAATCTGACAGTATAAAATTTCCTCTCTTTGTGTCGTTTTTGTCTGTGAGCGCACAGTTGCCTATATGTGCGGAAGTGTGTTGGATCTGGGATGCAGAAAGAAATGCAGAAAGGTTTGTGTGAAGGTCAGGTTCAGGTTTATGGGACAGAGAATATCACTGGCTCTGTGTAAAAACAGCAGAGGTCAAAGGAAAAGTCCACAGTGTTTCGGAGTTCTGAGGATGAATCAATATATCAGCATATATGCAAGAATAAATAAAAAGATCACAATCTCACAATCAGAAGTCTACAATCAAAACATTTCGGTATGGACTTAAGGATTTATCTTCAAATTCACTCAAGACTAAAATATTGGCACTGTAAAAAATAAATAAAAACTGTAAAAATGCTGAGCAAAATATTATTAATTGGTAACACTGTCAAATTTATGGTTTTTGCAAGTAAAAACTAAATTACTGTATAATATTGCATACATTCCCAGAAATTCCTGTGTAAAACATCACATATGATTAGATTTTATATAAAAAATTTTATATGAATAATTTTGTTCCTTCTTTTGGAATCAGTAATGTACATTAAGGTGTTTTGTGTTACGTTTTGTTATTTAGTTAATGTTTATTGCATTATTTTATAGTGTCATGTGAGTTACCCTGAAGGTGTTTTGTCTTGTATGCCCCTGTGCACCATCTAGGTACACACACACACAATTTATAGATAGGTATACAATTTTCTATAGATCACATATTAATATGTAATTATACAACAGTTCTTTTTTGTCCTCGAATCTGATTGGCTGATAAGAGTGCGATATTAGAGTGATAACAGAACTCCTCCAACCGTTTCACCGTTTCTATCACTCCGCTTCCCGTTTTTCTCACAGCGAGTGTCATGGCGGATGCCCAAATCCACTGTAATTTAAAAATAACTATTTTTTTGTGTCACAGAATGTAGTTTTAAGAGTTTTGAACCCACCGAGTCACTCGTGAACCTGCCGAGAGCAGCCTCACCTTGGCCAGATCTTCTGGAATTTGCCACAGGCTCTTATGTCTCTATAGTGAATGTACATTAAGGTGTTTTGTGTTACGTTTTGTTATTTAGTTAATGTTTATTGCATTATTTTATAGTGTCATGTGAGTTACCCTGAAGGTGTTTTGTCTTGTATGCCCCTGTGCACCATCTAGGTACACACACACACAATTTATAGATAGGTATACAATTTTCTATAGATCACATATTAATATGTAATTATACAACAGTTCTTTTTGGTCCTCGAATCTGATTGGCTGATAAGAGTGCGATATTAGAGTGATAACAGAACTCCTCCAACCGTTTCACCGTTTCTATCACTCCGCTTGCCGTTTTTCTCACAGCGAGTGTCATGGCGGATGCCCAAATCCACTGTAATTTAAAAATAACTCTTTTTTTGTGTCACAGAATGTAGTTTTAAGAGTTTTGAACCCACCGAGTCACTCGTGAACCTGCCGAGAGCAGCCTCACCTTGGCCAGATCTTCTGGAATTTGCCACTGGCTCTTATGTCTCTATAGTGGTTAAACATGAGATATAATTTGTTTTGGGTAATTCTAACGGGCAGTCTTTTGTCGCATTAAACTATTATTTGTTCCAGAGCAAATAGTTTTGGCTGAGAGCAAAATCTCATCAAGTTATATTTTATGTAACTTTAATGCTGTATAT
>NW_015664012.1:21513-24387 GCF_001515625.1 Sinocyclocheilus rhinocerous
GTTGTTGTTGTTTATTATTCAATAAATAATATTTTATATACATAGTACTATTTAGTATTAGGAAACAGTGTTTGTGTGTTCGTGATGGTGATTTTAGTTTCATTTTTCCGCCATTAGATGGCGACAAGAGACTGTTTTACGAATCAGTGGTAAAGACTTTTATATTGAAAGAGACTGAAACGGAAGTTATTTTTTACTTTTAATAATAACTTGTAACTGAGCAGTGCTGTCATCGGAAATCACCCTTAACAGATGAATGGATAGTGCGACAAAGATATCGCTTTCCTCAGAGGACATTCAAACTAATGTTTTATTGTGAAGATGAGATTGAGCTGAAGAATGAATGCTGTATCAGATGCAGGTAATCGCACTCACTCAGTCCATCTCTCTCTCATAATACTCTACATATAATACAGAGAACTTTTAATACAGTGATACAATAAGCTTTCAATGAAGCAGCTCAACGTTCCTTCGTTACTAGTTCTAAAGTGACGTTTTTGAATTAGTAACGGAGGTTTGAGCTCAGCTGTTAAACTGTCAAATTGAGATTTGAATCCGTCGCGGAAGGAAGTAGTTCTGCACCAGAGTATGTGAGCGGAGTGGAGAGGCAACAATTTTCCCTCCGAGCATTCAATAATCACTCCGCTCCATCTCCGCTCCGGGTTCACCATTTCCCGCTCACGCTCCACTCCACGCTCACTGATATCAGAAACACCGCTCCGCATCTAAAGTATTTCAGTATGTTTGAAATATCACAGTTCTGTTCATAACGTATATTAAAAGAAAAAATAAAATAACAGGAGAGTTTCAAAGTGGCTTATTGGAGCACTAGTGTGCAAACTTTTTCCTATCACATTACAAGCTAATAACATGGTTGTTGTCAGCATTAAAAGGTATAATTGGTGCTTTTTGCAGTGCACGTTTTGTTTGTGAAGGATGAAAATAACAGTACGTTTTCGTCAGTTATTTTACCTACGGATGTTTATCATGTGAATTCTTGCTAAATATGCAGTTATATTATGGGCCGTTGGCATGAATTGCACTAGTGGCGGAGCGGTAGTGGAGCGCTCTTGGAGCGAGTGAAAACCACGACGCTCCGACTTTTAAAAAATCCGCTCCGCTCTGCTCACATACTCTGTTCTGCACAAAAGAGGGTTTTTAAAGACACTCCGTTGTTGTTTTTCTTACTTACACACTCGTGCCATCGAACTGTTGTATAAACGCAATATCACACTCGTAGACGTGAGATGTGGCTGTATATTGGCACACTGTGATTACCTACGGCCGAATCACAGCCGTGCATATATACACCCATTTCTCACGTCTACTAGTGTGATTTTGCTCATTTAATAGGCACACACATTAATTTTTATATAATAATTATAAATATGTATAAATATTATATATACATTTATTATAAAAAACTATATATAAAAAAAAACTTTTATAGCTGAGATGCCATTAAATCTCCTGAGCTTTGAAACGGCAATACCATTTTATTGTTTACTTGCCTGAAACTTTATAAACTGCCTTTGACTTTACAAGGCTGTGATAACTTTATAGTTTTATAATTAAAGATATTTTATACTTTATGTAGTCCTTTATTTTCCCAGGCAATTATGCATTTATTTGTAAGCCACTACATCTATGGCTGCCTCTTTAAAAGGGGCAATTACTGGATAATTTCATGGTGTAGCCTACTTGAGTACCACAGGAGAGGCATTGCGCTTGTTTATCACTCTTTTCCAGGCAGCCTGGAAGTAGTTGAGTAGCATGTTTATGTAAATCTGCTCGTGTTTATGGCTTTGTGTGGTTCCGTTTAAGTGTGATGGGATAGTTTGCAAATCAAGTGGCAGGACCTGACTCTCCAAATGTGCCTTAAATCCAGTCACAACCATCCTCGGTCATCTTTGATAGGTCACGCATGAGACAGACGCTGGAGAGAGCGGAAATCCTTCCATTACTGCTTACAGGGCGTCTGGCGATCAAGGGACAGAACGAGGCTAATTGGCCCTCATAACCCTGTATTATCTCGGTAGTTACGGACGGCCACCGGCAGAACACGGCGCGAGCGCCATCTGTGCGCTTTATTTTCTCCTAGCGGCGACGAGGGGTGAGAGAGAGGGAGGGAGGAGAGGGGAGTTTGAATCTATCCGCCCGCACAATCTATTCACCACCTCGGCTGGCAGAGAACGTGAGGTGCCTTCTCCGTTCATGGATTTTACGGTTTTACTCGGACGCACGGGACTCCGATGGCTGTTTGTCTCGCCGTGGGCTCTTAAAATCAAAGGCTCACTCACTCCGATTGTGAGTTTTTTGGCGTAGCTAACAGGCAGAGCGCGCGATGGCTGAGCCGCAGGCTTCCGAATCCGTGGCGGGACCCTTGTACGAGCTCGTCTCCGAGGCGACCACTCCGACCCGGGACGTGGCGGCGGCGCTGAGCATCAGCGATACTTACCAGACATACCTGGACGTGTCGGCGGCTGGGCACCCGGTGTACGGGGCCGAGGGGGTGTACTCTAACGGACGGTACAGGGAGCACAGCAGTCCGCGGATCTGTACCCGGAACCGCGACAGTTCTGCAGAGAGGTGCACCGGCACCGGGAATCCACCTTGCGGTATTATGAAGGTGAGTGAGTGTCATCACTTTGTTATTGACCGAAGACTTTCAGAGTTCTGCAGCGACGCAAATGCCCATGCAACCGCCCACTGCTCTGCAAACACATTATGTAGCATTACTCTCCTGTTTCAGTAGTATGTTTCGTGCGTGTTCCATCGTGAGATGAACATTTTGGAATATCTCATGAACATCTTATGCCCAATAAGATCACTCGATCAACATTCTTCTTCTTCTTCTTCCTCTTCTTCTTCTTC
>NW_015664012.1:24598-32983 GCF_001515625.1 Sinocyclocheilus rhinocerous
AAAGGTATAATTGGTGCTTTTTGCAGTGCACATTTTGTTTGTGAAGGATGAAAATAACAGTACGTTTTCGTCAGTTATTTTACCTACGGATCGCTGCATTTCTTACAGATTTCTGCTCATTCGAAATCGGATACAGATGAAGTAGCACTGTAAGATTGCATTTGTTTGAAGCATTATTGAGAAAGCGATTGCACGTGAATGTGTTGTACCTGTTTAAATCATTCTCTCACCCGAAAATGTATCTAGAAGGAACAAACTAATTCCTTGAGAACTATAACTTCCCGCTCATGTCCATTGCTGTCATCATAGCCTTCACATTCTTTCTGATTTGAGTGATCCATCTGTATCAAGCTAGCTAAATATGTTTATCATGTGAATTCTTGCTAAATATGCAGTTATATTATGGGCCGTTGGCATGAATTGCACTAGTGGCGGAGCGGTAGTGGAGCGCTCTTGGAGCGAGTGAAAACCACGACGCTCCGACTTTTAAAAAATCCGCTCCGCTCTGCTCACATACTCTGTTCTGCACAAAAGAGGGTTTTTAAAGACACTCCGTTGTTGTTTTTCTTACTTACACACTCGTGCCGTCGAACTGTTGTATAAACGCAATATCACACTCGCAGACGTGAGATGTGGCTGTATATTGGCACACTGTGATTACCTACGGCCGAATCACAGCCGTGCATATATACACCCATTTCTCACGTCTACTAGTGTGATTTTGCTCATTTAATAGGCACACACATTAATTTTTATATAATAATTATAAATATGTATAAATATTATATATACATTTATTATAAAAAACTATATATAAAAAAAAACTTTTATAGCTGAGATGCCATTAAATCTCCTGAGCTTTGAAACTGCAATACCATTTTATTGTTTACTTGCCTGAAACTTTATAAACTGCCTTTGACTTTACAAGGCTGTGATAACTTTATAGTTTTATAATTAAAGATATTTTATACTTTATGTAGTCCTTTATTTTCCCAGGCAATTAGGCATTTATTTGTAAGCCACTACATCTATGGCTGCCTCTTTAAAAGGGGCAATTACTGGATAATTTCATGGTGTAGCCTACTTGAGTACCACAGGAGAGGCATTGCGCTTGTTTATCACTCTTTTCCAGGCAGCCTGGAAGTAGCTGAGTAGCATGTTTATGTAAATCTGCTCGTGTTTATGGCTTTGTGTGGTTCCGTTTAAGTGTGATGGGATAGTTTGCAAATCAAGTGGCAGGACCTGACTCTCCAAATGTGCCTTAAATCCAGTCACAACCATCCTCGGTCATCTTTGATAGGTCACGCATGAGACAGACGCTGGAGAGAGCGGAAATCCTTCCATTACTGCTTACAGGGCGTCTGGCGATCAAGGGACAGAACGAGGCTAATTGGCCCTCATAACCCTGTATTATCTCGGTAGTTACGGACGGCCACCGGCAGAACACGGCGCGAGCGCCATCTGTGCGCTTTATTTTCTCCTAGCGGCGACGAGGGGTGAGAGAGAGGGAGGGAGGAGAGGGGAGTTTGAATCTATCCGCCCGCACAATCTATTCACCACCTCGGCTGGCAGAGGACGTGAGGTGCCTTCTCCGTTCATGGATTTTACGGTTTTACTCGGACGCACGGGACTCCGATGGCTGTTTGTCTCGCCGTGGGCTCTTAAAATCAAAGGCTCACTCACTCCGATGGTGAGTTTTTTGGCGTAGCTAACAGGCAGAGCGCGCGATGGCTGAGCCGCAGGCTTCCGAATCCGTGGCGGGACCCTTGTACGAGCTCGTCTCCGAGGCGACCACTCCGACCCGGGACGTGGCGGCGGCGCTGAGCATCAGCGATACCTACCAGACATACCTGGACGTGTCGGCGGCTGGGCACCCGGTGTACGGGGCCGAGGGGGTGTACTCTAACGGACGGTACAGGGAGCACAGCAGTCCGCGGATCTGTACCCGGAACCGCGACAGTTCTGCAGAGAGGTGCACCGGCACCGGGAATCCACCTTGCGGTATTATGAAGGTGAGTGAGTGTCATCACTTTGTTATTGACCGAAGACTTTCAGAGTTCTGCAGCGACGCAAATGCCCATGCAACCGCCCACTGCTCTGCAAACACATTATGTAGCATTACTCTCCTGTTTCAGTAGTATGTTTCGTGCGTGTTCCATTGTGAGATGAACATTTTGGAATATCTCATGAACATCTTATGCCCAATAAGATCACTCGATCAACATTCTTCTTCTTCTTCTTCCTCTTCTTCTTCTTCTTCTTACTATTATTACTACTACTATTATTATTATTATTATTAATAGCCTATTATATTTTGTACAACTAGTACCAATAGAAATTAATGTTATGATTAATTGTCAGATAACAGATTTGCAGATTTTAGGTTTTCAAGATTATTTTGAGCAATCAATAATTATTAGGCTGCAGCATATAAAACATAATATACATTATTAATATTTCAATTAGTTTTAATTATGTAATTATTATTTGTGCCATATTTATATTTATGCAAACTTATCTTTATCTAGGACTATATTTGAATTATGTGGAAGCTTAGAAATCTCTTTATAAAATGGCTGTGAAAAGTTATAACGTTTTTAATAATTAATTTCTAATTTATTTTGTACTTTGACTTTACAAGGCTGTGATAACTTTATAGTTTTATAATTAAAGATATTTTATACTTTATGTAGTCCTTTATTTTCCCAGGCAATTAGGCATTTATTTGTAAGCCACTACATCTATGGCTGCCTCTTTAAAAGGGGCAATTACTGGATAATTTCATGGTGTAGCCTACTTGAGTACCACAGGAGAGGCATTGCGCTTGTTTATCACTCTTTTCCAGGCAGCCTGGAAGTAGTTGAGTAGCATGTTTATGTAAATCTGCTCGTGTTTATGGCTTTGTGTGGTTCCGTTTAAGTGTGATGGGATAGTTTGCAAATCAAGTGGCAGGACCTGACTCTCCAAATGTGCCTTAAATCCAGTCACAACCATCCTCGGTCATCTTTGATAGGTCACGCATGAGAGAGACGCTGGAGAGACAGCGGAAATCCTTCCATTACTGCTTACAGGGCGTCTGGCGATCAAGCGTTTTTAATAATTAATTTCTAATTTATTTTGTATTGTTAAACAAAAGAATTAAATAAGTAAGCTGCTTTACTTTTGAATAACATTGTTTCATGTTGAGCAAACAGTTCTTTAATATCAAAAAGGTTAGATCCTATTTTTAGGCAGCACTTATCAGTAGACCTGATATTAAAGAACTAGAACTGTTTTTTTTCTAAAAACAAAACAAACAAAAAAAAACACAACCGGTAAATAAGTATAAAAACAGTAAACATTGATTAAAAAATATTGGTCAAACCAGTTTTCCAACCCAAACTCATGAGAAACCAGAACTATTTTTTGAGGTGGTGATTTTTATGGAAATGTATGTTTTTCAGAAAAAATATATAAGTGTACACTCATAAAAAAAACAAAAGTGTCAGAAAACACCAAAAAGGGTGTTTCACAGCGATGCCATAGAAGAACTATTTTTGGTTCCCTGAAGAACCATTTTATTCTTGGTGCCATAAAGAACCTTTTTGCTACTACAAAGAACCCTTTTTAAAGGTTCTACAAAGAACCACTTATGAAAAGGTTCTTTTATGGTCCCATTTATTCCAGATCAATATCCTCACATTTATCATACTATAAATTTTCTTTAATAGGTTTGTTCATAAAATAATTTCGAAAATAAAAAGAAAATCCAGAAGTAACGAGACTTGACAAGAGATATGATTAAAATGTTTGTTGCATTTACAGTACACATCAAAGCAGTATACATCATACCTCGATACTGTGTGTATGTGTGTTTAATAGGGATGTGCATGAGTACTAGAGTACTCAGACTTGACAGCGACGATCAATCATATTTTTTAAAACTAAATTTAATCAGCGACGTCTTCTGTAAGTTAGCCTACATAATTGTACTAGTAAGTGACATAAGTTACATTCATGTGAAATTTATATTTTTTGAGGATTTTCAGAGAGTTTTGAGTCATGCAAAACAGCATTAAAAAAGATATAAAAGGGCTGATCTACTGTTTTTTAATTGATAAACACCACAATACCATTTACTCAAAATTAATACTTTATATTGCACTATTTATATTAATTTGAGTCTGGAATGAGTTCTGGACCAGACAGGACAATTTAGCTCACTTGATCTCAACATGTTGAGTGTGAAGAACCATTTTATAGTCTAAAGAACCTTTCTGTGCTACATAGAATCTTTTGTGCAATGGGAAGGTTCTTTGGATATTAAAGGTTCTTCATGGAACATACACCCTGCCAAAGAACCATTTAAGAACCTTTATTTTTAAGAGTGTATAATAAATATATATAAGATTCTATAAATTCTTATGAATTAGCCACCGATTCACCAAAATGTAAAATGAATTGCTAAAATGAAAAATGTGTTACATTATTAGCCCCACTCAACCAAATATGCTGTGTAGGTAGGAGAATCTCACCAGTTTTGTGGACATATTCGTAATCATTTAGATTAGAATTGCAACATTATGTTTGAAAACAGGGGTACAAATGTATATCAGTGTAACTGTTTGACCCACATCCTGGTCACAGTCCTGGATAATAATATGTTTTATTATTTTACTAATGTCTGTTAAGGCACTCAGAAACATATTTTCATGACAGCTGTATAGCACATGGTGACAGTGCACTGCACTTAAGCTAAACCATACGCATGTCAATGGCTGGAAGGACAGCTGTCAAGTGGTGTTTATTTATTTTAGTATACAGAAGGTCTGAACTGCACAATGGTTTGAATTTTAATGGATGTCGGCACAAACCAAAGGCTTTGGATCAATGAATCTATACGATTGATCAGTTGACATTTGGCGCCAGAGTCAACAACAGATGAGGAAGTGGTTTAATTGTCAAAGCACAACCTTGTTAGGAATCACGGCACTTTGACTAATTACTTATCCTGTCAAGCAAAAGATTGTTCTTCTCAGGTCAAAGGAGAGATAGAAGGTGGAAAAAAGAAAAAACTCCGACAGTTTGAGGACAGCTCAAGATACAAAAAATTACGTCATCCCTTACGTTTTAAAGCAAGGTCTGTTTTCCTCTGTGTCATTGTGGGTCAGTGCTGCTGTCTGAGATGAACCAGGAGCCTAACGTCAAAATTGTCATTGGATTGATTCACTTTGCTTAGCAACTGACACAAAACAGCATGCTACTCTCCCATTCCCTCACTTTATTGAATTCCTATGTGACTGTGTGGGTGTCTTGGCACCCACGAGAGGACCAGTATGACAGAGAAACCAGCGAAATGTTCAACGTGCCGACATCTGAGCGCTCAAAGTAGACTTAATTTGGTGACGAGAGAGTCTAAGTGTCATTATATGGTGAATCAACTTTCATATACTTGAATCTCCATTACCCAGTTGTTAGAAATTGACTAGCAGTCTAATCGCCACAGGGCTTGGTTTGACTGTGCTGTTTTGCTCAGGAATATCACGCAATTCTCTTCATATCAGATCTATTTCATCCCTCATTTAAAGATGATTTTCCATCTATGATTATAGGTTGCAGAGAGTGTTTCCAGGTGTCATGATGAAATACGCTTTCGTGTAGCGTGTGATCTGTTATTGAGATGTTAAAAAGTGACCGTCTAGCAGCGACTTATCCTCAGCTGAAGCTCTGTTAGTTAAACTTGCTACAACAGATCCTCCAGTCAAACTGCCCAGGGCCAAAGCAATCCAGAGAGCAGAATCTGTCTTGCTTTTCAGCTTTCCTTCTCCTCACCTGTGCTCTGAGTCTGGCCTCCTTGTCTTTTTAGGCCCAAGGCTTTTGCTTTGATCTTACTAGTAAAATGGGATTAGGCTACTACAGTGATCCTCAAATCTGGCTCGCGAGATCCACTTTCCTGCAGAGTTTAGCTCCAACCCTATAAACAGATTTGAGGATCACTGGGCTACTATAACCTGTGAGGGCAGTTATCCTGACTAAAGGCCCGTTCATACCAAGAACTATAACGATAACTGTAGTAGAGTCCACACCAATGCACAATATTGTTCTGTTTATTACAAGCGTGTGCTGTCCTTTTTGTCATCTGCTGCTTTAAATGCTTAAAGTCGCGTAAATTCTGATTGGTTGTCAATGTTTTTATCATTCATCAGATGGAAAAAAAAAACGTTCTGATAGTGATTCCAACAATATCGTTTTTCTGTGTTGTTATCGTTATAGTTGTGATGAACTTCTCTTATGTCATTGAATTAGAACAATTAATAAAACTTTATCATTTTCGTCCTTGGTGTAAGTGGGCCATAAGACCGTTGAGGTTGATCAGGAAGGCGATAGATGCATCATCCTCCAAGAATAATGATTAACGGCTATAAATCTCTGAGGTGTCAGTCACAAATGTATCATGCTTCTGTTAAATCACTGCTAAAAAAGCCTGCATTCATGACATTGCTGTTAGTAATCAATTTACCATCTTGCTTATGAGTTTATATTGCCACCCAGAGAATAGCGGTGCTTTTTATCAATAGTACGCAGGAAAGGGAGAAAGTGAAAGGGAGAGGGTTGCGTGTGGGTTGTTGTGTATTTGGTTGAGTGAACACAGGAGTGTTTAATCAAATCAGATGCTGTTAAACCGAGCAAATGTTATTGACAAATGGAAAAATATCTAGACCCGGTAGCAACGTGCACGCCTCTGCATATTAGGAAACAACAGGTGAAGTCAGGCCACGGCGTACTAACAAATGTGACATTTTCCGATTATGTTATTACAAATCGCACACCTAGTGTTTATGTAATTGAGTTGGTGTCGAGCAGACATTAATTATGACATTGATAAGTGACTGGCTTAATTGCTGTATAACGGCTTTTGGCTGTATTGTTGATGTATGATAATGTACCTTGTACATTCACTCCCTATAGGAAGGAAAACCACAAATGTGTCTAATGTCTCAGTTGTGTCTCCTAGGCAGCAATGAGAATAAATGGAGACCTTTGCTGGCGTCACATGTTTCCAGATTTTTGTCTTGAGAAAAAGATCCCTAATATTCATATACAATTTCAAAAGTGTCTCCTCTAGAGTTTCAAAAGAGATGGTTTTTATTTACTTATTTATTGTGTGCTTCAGAGTTGTTTTAGTATTTCTATTTAGTTTTAATTTATTTTTATTTCTGGTTTAATTTTAGTTCCGTTTTATTTTTATTTATTTCCTGTAATTTTAGTGCTTCAACATATTTCAGTTAGTTACCAAGGCAGTGTTTCTAATTTAGTTTTCATTAAGTTTTTCATGTATTATTTCTATTTTCTTTTATTTCAGCTTTATTTCAATTAATAAAATGTTTGTAATAGTTTTAGTTAATGGTAATAACTCTGGTGTGTTTGGTATAATTATGCTTTCACTCATTTGTGTTTTTCCTTTTACACTTTTGACAAAATTCCAGTCCTGAGAATAAATGCACTGCTGGTATAAACAGTCCACTCAAATCCATGCTGCATCATTGATTTTCTTCAGTGTGGTAATGGATTTGGGCCATAGACAGCTCTGCTTTTGGTCTCATCTGGGGAGAAAGGCTCAGGCCGGCCGTCTAGAGGTAAGGAGATTAGAATGGCTGGAGGAATATGCGTGTTGGAGACCTAGCGCTCTGCTGAAACTGATGCGAGTTTGCTGAGGTATGCGTGTGTGACTGCGTGTGATACTGCTGCCTCATGCAGGCTTCCGCTAAGCTAATTTGTGCAGAGTACCACCCTGTCTGCTCTGCACATAATGAGGTTTGACTTTAGTGTTGTTACGCTGTCTCTGTTCATGTTCATTGCAGGTAAAGAGTCCATATGAAAGTGAAATTTGGAAGACACGCGCATAGATGCCGAATAAGAGTATGCTGGGAATCTGGGTCACTGGTCTCTGGAGTTCACACATACGCTTTAGTGGAGACATCAAATGCACTCAGGTTCAGGTTCTGCGAGTGCATGAAGCTTCGCCTAGTCATGGATTTCCACGATCAAACATATCTGATGTTTGAGGAATCTCTATATTAGTCTTGTTATCAGCGTGCAGGTTTTAAAGACTGTGTTAAGGATACAGTATGTGTGACTCAGTGGTAACGATCCGGTTTCCCACAGTTACAATCTGCAGTCACCAGGCCCCTAAAAGTTGCCAGAGGGACGTGTTCACTTGTCAGTATTACATAACACCTGAACCTTGGGCAGATGCAGAGTCCTGTCAGTGTGTATGTGTGCATAATTGGATGTGGGTATGTGTTTGTGTATGTGGATGAATATGTGTATAATAATGGCAACTGACATGAAATGACATGATACTCTGTATTACATCAAATTCGATATAACTATATATATATATAT
>NW_015664012.1:33098-41484 GCF_001515625.1 Sinocyclocheilus rhinocerous
TACACGGGTCCTACTTCTTGCCTTATCGTAAGCCTTCTTTTGTTCCGCAGATGTTTTCCTCTTTTGTTTTTTATCCGCCATCTCTTTCTTTCTGTCGTTGTTCGGCTCGGCTAATGTCCGTCCTGTGCACTGAGAGCTCTCTCGTCTGCATCATGAGTAGACACGCCCCTTACTACTGATTGGCTACTAGTTTGTTTTGGTACTTAGTTTTCTAAAGCGTACATACCCCACCTTTAAGTCATGAAGTTACCAAAAAGGCAATTAAAGCTGCCTCAAAACTGGGCATCTATGTAAGTATTTGTTATATATGAGTCACATTGTTATATATGAGGAACATGTCTCTGAAATGCAGTGTTTTTTAAAACTGTCCTGGAATTTAAGACCTGAAGTGGGTCAGAAAAGGTAGAGTTGTGAGAAAATACGATGCATGTCAGGTCTGCGTCATGTTTAGCAGTGGCAGAAATCAATAACTTTTGTAGTTTTAAGGATTCATCTATATATAATTTATAAATTAGTGTTTGATAACTTTATTCAATTTCTGTATATTTCCTACTTGCTGAAGGGCACAAGTAAATATGACATTTATTATAATGGGTTTATGTGAAGATTGTTTTAAAGATCACTTCAATTAACAGTTGTTATTTTTTAAAGTCTAATAAATGTTAAAATTGATAGCTCTCAATTATACTATAATGTTGAATGGCTATAGTCAATGGTTAAATGTTAGGGGAAAAAACAATTTCATAGAGACATCAGTAGTATTGATATCAGTGATACTCACCTTTAGTCATAAAAAAGGTGCCATTAATGAAATATTAAAAATATACTGTCTTTATGTTGTTTCTACATTAATTTGAAGATAGAATGTGAAATTATTGCAATATAAAAGTATATAAAGGACCTCATAGAGAGACTACATGGAATATACTTATACTTTCAACTTAAACATATATCCAATATTTTTATATATGCACTACCATTCAAAAGTTTTGCATCTGTAAGATTTAAAAAAATAAAATAAAAATACTTTATTCAGCAAGGAAAAATTAAATTGATCAAAAGTGAGTAAATACATTTAAAATGTTACAAAAGATTTCCGTTTCAAATAAATGCTATTTACTATTCATCAAAAAAATTTGTGTTTCCACAAAAGTTTAATGGTTTCCACAAAAATATTAAGCAGCAAACAATGATAATAATAAAATGATTCTTGAGCAGCAGATCAGCATATTTAAATGATTTCTCAAGGATCATAAGACGTTGAGTAGTGGCTCTTAAAGCTAAAATCAGTAGTTTTAAATGCTGCAAGTGAATTTAAGGCATCATAACATTGTTATGTACAGTATTAAGAGAAATGCATGCATTATAATATACAACTCAAGCAACTTTTAGTATATATTCAGTATACTATGATTTAAGACATAGTACACAAGACATTTTTCTAAACTTGTTTACGACAGTATGGATAGCATGCAAAGTAATACAGTATATGCAGCCATGGTTTTGAATTTAGTTAAAGTGGTCTTGAAGTTCTTATAGAGTAATTTAGCCCCATTTGAAGCTGCTCAGGAGATTCATTTAACAGCGTGAGCACTCAGAGCTATTTTACACCCCGTCCTGCATGCTTGCTTTCTGTTCTCATCTGTGTTCCCATCTTTGTTTCTTAGTAAGGCAGGTAGATGAGATATCTGCTCTCTCCGGTGTAAACTCATACCGATCATTGTGTGCTTATCTCATGCATACACGACTGAAATGTAATTCAAGAAACCCGTTTTTTCCCTCTTTCTAAGCCTGTCCTGTTTTTGCCTGCCTCTCCTGGCAGCAGGTAAGGCAGTTGGCTGCAGGCCCAGTTTGTGGCACTTTTTCATCGACTCTGATCCTCTGTGTGAAGCTCAGTATATCACATGCAACAAATTACCACAGTGACTTCACTGAAAAGGCAGGGACTGTTTACATCTATTGTAAGTCTATTGGACTGACCACACATCTGTCATCTCCTCAACCAGCCGACTGGGCTTGAGAAAACTGGGTTTCACATAGATGGAGACAGTGGGATTTCATCGCTGTTGGTTGACAATTGCATTCCAGTCATGAAGATTCAGGTCAGTCAGTATAGAGCAGCGCATTCAATTATCAAAAATAGATGAAACTGACTGTCTCAGCAAACTGTCTCATAAAGAAAGACAATTGGCTCTGGCGGTGTTATAAGTGTTGTTATAGAGTTGTTTTTTCAATCAGAGAATCTCAGTATAAAATTCAGTGAATCATTAATCTCATACATGCATACATAATTATATCCATCCATCAAGTTTTGAGAGCAGAAAGTCAGGAGTCGGTAAATAGTGAAAGAACATGTTGACAGACAGAGAGTCCCTAGAAAGGGAGCAGATCCTCTTTCATTAAAACAACAGCTAATGTTCCGTCTGATTGGTTTGTTTACTTTGACATTTTCTCTCATTTTTGTCCCAGTCATTCTGTCACATGATGAAGTCTTGCCTGGATGAGGAGTGCATGAGGCATGGAGGAAGTTGGCTGGTTTTCAAAAAGAAAGCAGGAAATGAGAATTGTTATCTGCACATTGCAGGTCATGTTTCAGCACTGTATGTGTTTGTGGTTGTCACATGCATGGGAAATCAATGTATCTTTGCCTGTAGGCTACTTGTAGAGATCTATGTTTTATTTATGTCTTCATTTACATTGTAGATGGTTCTTGAAAATCACATCACTGCTTAACAGAAACATTAAAGCCATACTACCCCTCATGTTCTTGTAAGATATATCATTTTATAAATGTTAACGCAGGGATCTAGACTGTGGTTGCTAATACAATAAAAAATTAATATTTTCAGCAATCATTTGTTGCTATTGATGATTTCGTGAGGTGGCGTTAAAAAGTGATTCCTTATCGTGTGAACGACAAGCCACTACATCTTCACTACATCAGTCAGAAAGGTTTGCAAAACAAGCTCGCTTCAGTGAATTGTCGTCACTGAGTTTACAACTGACTCCCTTACTGAACCGTGAATCATTTTTCGGTCATGTCCGTTTCAAAATGAACCATTCTGTTTGACAACTAAAGGATTTTGGCTTCTAAATATTTTATGTTCGGAGCCAATTGCCCTCTAGTCATGTTTTAAGCCTGAAGACATGATTAAAGGCATAGTTCACCCAAAAAAATGGAACCTCTGTCATTTACTCACCCTCATGTTCTTGGAAGTCATATTATTGCAGAAAATTAAAGCAGAAATCCAGACTATGAACAAAATTTTTGCAAATGCAAAACTAAATAAATAATAAAAATTTTCAACAAAAATTTAATATCTTCTTGCTACTTATGATCCTGTGAGGTGGCATTAATGTTTAGAGTTCATGCCATTGTTTTCCAATTGCATGAACACAGCAGGTTCCTGATTCGAACAAATGAATCTAATGAACTGGTTCTTTTTAACGAGTCAGTCAGAAAGATTCACAAAACACGCTTGAGAGATAGCGCTTTGAATCGGACTTACTGAGTTCACAAGTCAGTTACTTTTTAGCAAGTCAGTCAGAAAGATTCACAAAACAGCCTCAAACTTGCTCATGTCTGATTCAAAGTGAATCACTGCATTTGGTGACTAAAGGCATTTGGCTCCTAAATATTTCATGTTCAGAGCCAATTACTCACTATAGTTATTTTTTTAGTCTGGAACCCTGATTAAAGGGATAGTTCACCCAAAAATGAAAGCGGTCATCATTTACTTGTTCCAAACCCATATGACTGTGTTCTGAGGAACAAAGATGAATTTAGCAGAAAGTCTTAACTTGCAAGGATCGATAGTTGTTTACCCTGATGACCCAACATTAGGGTGACCATACGGGCCATTTTTACGGGACGCGTCCTTGCCAGGATTTCTATATTGACTAAAAATATCCAGGTTTTGGCTGTTTGCACTGTGCAGATCGATCATTGTATGACATTCACGAGAGCTATAGAGAGCAGAGCAGACGGCTCCTTATGATTTCGAATCGCTCTCGCGGTACTTTGGTGTCATTCAATGATCGGTGCGCAGCGACGCTTCAAGTCGAACGAACGAATGAACACGTGCGCGTATTTGCATCGCTTTGATCGTTCTCTGTAGATCTCACCTTCTCACGCACCACGATTGGTCGATTATATACAATACCTGCATGTTATTGGTCAAACTACTTTGGATGTTTTAGGCAATATAAAAATCCTGCCAGGATGTGTCCCGTATGAACGGCACATATGGCCACCCTACCCAACATGCATACACACATACAGCACATGTGGCTGAATTTTGACTGTAGTCAGTTCAGTAGCTGCAGGGTAAGTTTATCTTTGCTGTGCTAGACTTTTGGCTCTGCACCCTAAAGACACTCGTCCCCTCAGGGTAGAGTAAAGAACAGCGGGAACACTCAAACACTTTTTAAAAGTCCCGAAGACACAATCTTGACAGTACGCCAACCCTCTCAGCCAGGCGTCTGGCTCAGATTCAGACTGAGCATCTATAGTGAATGAGGTTGTAGACTGATCTCAGAACAGACCTGCAGATGGTTTTTAATGCGAGTTGTCATGACTAAGGTTGGGTCAGGATCAGGATGATCAATCGCAATCGACCAACTTGACAACCTCAACATGAATTTCCTGTTTATGTCTGTGCTACTACATGTTGTAGTTGGCACTGTGCTACAGAGAGCACTGCATGTTCCCATGTTAGTAATACAGCACTGTGTGTATGTGTGCCTGATAAACTACAGTAGACTTTTTATGTTTTATTACATGTGGTTTTATTAGTAATAAATTTGCCCTGTCCTACCTGTGTTTGCAGGCTGTGTGACGATCACATTAGACTCGGTTGTTCTGCTGTTATATAAATGTTTCCAAAAACAGTCCAGTCTAGTTTTACTCAGTTTTTTTAACTAAAAAAAGCAGTAAACAACTAATGAAAATAAAAAAAAAACACCTGAAGGTGGTTCAAACTTCAAAACACCTCGAAACAAGGCAGCATGCAACCAAGAGACAAGCAAAAACGCATAAACCTAAGCAGGAGCATGGAAATATTTTAATTCAAAATTCAAAATATTGAACGTTTTATGAGAAAAAAGTCCTGCAGGATTGACAGTGCTATTTATATATGCACGTGTGTGTGTTTTAAAGAAATTCATTTTAACTTTTATTCAGCAGGGATGCATTACAAAAGTGACAGTAAAGACTTGTACGTTGTTACAAAAGATTTCTATTCTAAATAAATGCTTTTGAACTATCTATTCATCAAAGAATCCTGAAAAAAGAATATCACGATTTCCACAAAAATATTAAGCAGCACAACTGTTTATAACATTGATAATAATAAGAAATGTTTCTTGAGCAGCAAATCAGCACATTAGAGTGATTTCTGCAGGATCATGTAAAATATATATACAATCTGTCTCTCTCTCTCAGTTGGATACTATTATTGTGAACTGATGCCTTTTAGCAACAAACAACACCAGGACTTGATGACTGCCAATTTCCTAGATTGCTAGAAAAAATCTGGCTAAATAATGCGTTTAACACCTTATAAAGCATGTCAGCTTTGGCTGTTTGCTTTACAGTGCAAGAGTTGTAAATTAGTCTTTGGTGTTATTATGGCCTGTAGATATGCATGGTGCTTAGCTGCCATAGTAGAGCCAACTCTATCCCCACTTTCTCTCTAATCAAGGTGCCAGTACTGCTGGTACACAGATGGCTTCGATACGATGGCAACTAGTGCCATGAAAGTGGAGGAGGCGTATACGGTGTGTGTTTGTGTACGTGCACACATGCTGTGTGCGTGTGGACACATTGTGTGTAGGATTTGGTCATGTGCAAATGGAAATAGCATCCTTGTTTTTGGCTGTCATGTTGAATCAATCTGTTGCTTTAGGTTTTTGCTGAGATCCTGTGCTGTGAGCCCTGTGTGTGTGTGTGTGTGTGTGTGTGTGTGTTTCTCTCCAGCAGTGCAGTGTTATTATTCCATATAGGATTGGAATCTGAAGTTAAACTATGCCAGTACTGCTCTCAAAACAGTTTCTAAAAATTCTCTGAGAGACAGAGTGCACTACCTGAGGGGCAGGATACTGTAAGCAGATCAGCTGCGGGTTTCTGGAACATTCCTCATGCTCACAGTGCAGATCTCTGTGATGCCGGTTGGCTTTTGGTGCTGTTCATAGTTAAATTATTCAGATTACAGCCCATATGCAGTTGTTTTAGAATATTTTCTATTAGATAATGCTGATGTCTGTGAAGTCATTTTGTATGAGTTTTATGTAAGAATGCATGATTTAAAAATTTTGGCCCATACCAATAACTGATAAATGGGCAGTATTCAAATGTATAATTTTTTTGTCTAAATAAATAATAAAACGCTAAAAGCTAAAACCAGTCATTTTTAGTGCTACAAATAAATTTAAGAATCACAACACTGTACGGTATGAAAAATCAGTATTCATTTTGATATTTGCTAAAGATTACATTAAACAGTATTATTAATTTATAAAGATTAACTTCAAGTGAGTGTTAGATGATGATCTAAAATGTGCTTTTATTTCCATTTGCAAGACATATTGACCTCAGTGATGCATCCTGCCACTGAGAGACTGAGCATGTGCTGTCAACTTCATGCATCAATGTCTCTCTGTCTTTTGCTTTCTGTCCTCCGTAGTGTAATGTTGATAAGCATAGGGGATTCTAAGTCTTCAGTAGTTAGAATTTGGATATCTTAATAGATTTCATTTTTCAGTCTTTTAATAGTATTCAATATTTGTGTAATTGCTCAGAAGTATTTAAAAAATGTGATTGCTGCTAAATGGATTAAAAATATTAAATGCAAGATCAAAATACAGTAAAATACAGTAAAAATAAGGATTTAATATTTTGTATTTATGTGCAACATTATAATTTTTACTCTGCATTGTAATGCATAAAGATAGCTTTTTTGATTTATTGTTTTTGTATTTTGAATTTAAAATTTTTTGAGTGATTATGAAAATCTTTATTATTATGAAAATGGTTAAATTCACATTTAAGCATCTAAACTAAACTATGCTTAACCACCTAAATCTAAAACATTTGTCTTAACACTCTCATATGGAAGGATTGTGAAATTAGTCAAATTACATTCTTTAGGTAATGTTATGGGTGAATAGAGAAAGCATTTTAAAATCATCATAATATTAAAGTCCGTGTAAAGGCAATTCAGAGAATTGTTTCTAAACACATTATAAATGTTAGAAATGTATTGCTGAAACACGTTACAAAGACTGTGAACTATGTAGTGCTGAATTGTGGAGTTTGACCGTTAAAGAGTTTTTCACCATTTTTGTGTTCAGGATTTTTTTGGGCGGGGCCGAAATCATGTCTCGATGGCACACTGGAGCCACTGAGCATGGCCCCTCCCCTAACACTATAAGAGGTGTGTTTGACTTGAAGCAGCGATGTCCAGACTGATCGGTGTATGACATCAAATACCGCGAGAACGATTGGAAAGCATGCAGAGTCGTCTGCTCTCTAGCTCTTGCGGTACTTTGATGTCATACACAGATCGGTCTGCACATCGCTGCTTCAAGTCAAACACACCTAATAACTAGAGCGCATTAGCATCAGTGGTTCAGTGCTGTCATTACCGTTACAGTTACAGTTACCGTTACAGCCTACAGTTTGCTAGCTAGCTAGGCCTTCGTCACGTAAATGCATGTATGGCTGTGTAAATCCAAATAAGCTGCTAGAGGGAGCATCCATACAGGTTGTTGCTGTATTTGACAGTTTTTGAGAGATAATGTATTACAGTACAGAACAATTATTTTAAATTGTAATAATATTTCACAAAATAACTGTTATATTGTAGTTCTGATCAAATAAATGCACCCTTGGCGAGCTTTCAAGAGCTTTTCTAGAGTGGAACTGCGGAGTTTGTAATTGGTCCAATAGCCAGTGAATCTAACTGGACAATTCACCTGTCACTCAAGTTTCCCCTCCCATACAGAAATAATATTTTAACCCATGGCCCAATAATTTTGTAGGTCACAGAAAATGTAGATGAAAGACAAATGCTGATTTAAAAGGGGGGAAAATAAGAGAGAGGAATTACAGTAGTGCACGATTGAAAAGATAATTACAACTGACCTTTTCTGCCTTTTTATTTCTGAATAGAAGAGTTTGTTATTCTGTTTTTTCTCCATTTGTTGCGTGAGTCACAACAGCCTCACCTTCCCTACTCCCCATCAGCCTTCTCAATGTGTGTGTGTGTGTGTGTGTGTGTGTGTGCAGAATGTTATCCTGAGGCATCTCAGCTGCATTCCAGCCTTTATCCCAGCATCTCTTGTGTGTGTGTGTGTGTGTGTGTGTTTCTGTGTGAAAAGTGTGGAA
>NW_015664012.1:43851-51273 GCF_001515625.1 Sinocyclocheilus rhinocerous
TTTTTGAGTGATTATGAAAATCTTTATTATTATGAAAATGGTTAAATTCACATTTAAGCATCTAAACTAAACTATGCTTAACCACCTAAATCTAAAACATTTGTCTTAACACTCTCATATGGAAGGATTGTGAAATTAGTCAAATTACATTCTTTAGGTAATGTTATGGGTGAATAGAGAAAGCATTTTAAAATCATCATAATATTAAAGTCCGTGTAAAGGCAATTCAGAGAATTGTTTCTAAACACATTATAAATGTTAGAAATGTATTGCTGAAACACGTTACAAAGACTGTGAACTATGTAGTGCTGAATTGTGGAGTTTGAACGTTAAAGAGTTTTTCACCATTTTTGTGTTCAGGATTTTTTTGGGCGGGGCCGAAATCATGTCTCGATGGCACACTGGAGCCACTGAGCATGGCCCCTCCCCTAACACTATAAGAGGTGTGTTTGACTTGAAGCAGCGATGTCCAGACTGATCGGTGTATGACATCAAATACCGCGAGAACGATTGGAAAGCATGCAGAGTCGTCTGCTCTCTAGCTCTTGCGGTACTTTGATGTCATACACAGATCGGTCTGCACATCGCTGCTTCAAGTCAAACACACCTAATAACTAGAGCGCATTAGCATCAGTGGTTCAGTGCTGTCATTACCGTTACAGTTACAGTTACCGTTACAGCCTACAGTTTGCTAGCTAGCTAGGCCTTCGTCACGTAAATGCATGTATGGCTGTGGAAATCCAAATAAGCTGCTAGAGGGAGCATCCATACAGGTTGTTGCTGTATTTGACAGTTTTTGAGAGATAATGTATTACAATACAGAACAATTATTTTAAATTGTAATAATATTTCACAAAATAACTGTTATATTGTAGTTCTGATCAAATAAATGCACCCTTGGCGAGCTTTCAAGAGCTTTTCTAGAGTGGAACTGCGGAGTTTGTAATTGGTCCAATAGCCAGTGAATCTAACTGGACAATTCACCTGTCACTCAAGTTTCCCCTCCCATACAGAAATAATATTTTAACCCATGACCCAATAATTTTGTAGGTCACAGAAAATGTAGATGAAAGACAAATGCTGATTTAAAAGGGGGGAAAATAAGAGAGAGGAAGTACAGTAGTGCACGATTGAAAAGATAATTACAACTGACCTTTTCTGCCTTTTTATTTCTGAATAGAAGAGTTTGTTATTCTGTTTTTTCTCCATTTGTTGCGTGAGTCACAACAGCCTCACCTTCCCTACTCCCCATCAGCCTTCTCAATGTGTGTGTGTGTGTGTGTGTGTGTGTGTGCAGAATGTTATCCTGAGGCATCTCAGCTGCATTCCAGCCTTTATCCCAGCATCTCTTGTGTGTGTGTGTGTGTGTGTGTGTTTCTGTGTGAAAAGTGTGGAAAAGTTGAGAACTTGAGGTATTGTTGATGAGGACGCTGACTGAGGGTGTTTGTGTGTGTGTGTTTATGTTTGTTTCAGAGATGTGTTTGTTATTGTGTGATCTCTCTGGGCTGAACAATGATTCAGATCCTTGCGGAGATGCACACACACACGCACGCACACACATTTGTGGGTGTTTGTGTCGATGATTCTCTCAGGCAGAAGCAGCTGAGGACCAAACAGCAAAAGATTTATGAATCCCCTCTCCCCTTGTAGAAACAGTAGGGTGCTGAAAATGACTGTAAATATTATAACAGGAGAGAGAAAGAGATTGTGCACTGGGTATGTTTTATTTTTATAATTTCCTTGACCACAAACAATGTCATAAGCAGGCATGCATGGAATCTGCACACAGAGTCGAAATGCTGTCATTCACAAACGTGTACACATTCTGAGTCCCTTATGGGTTCATTTATTTAATATTTCAGCCAATTTACTATCTGTAAGAGTTTAGTACAAATGTGTAACACATTTTACCATGTTTACCATGTTTTCCCAGAAACTGCAAGATTTCGCCTGGTCATAAGTATTCAGATGCATGCAAAGCTGTTGGATAGCTTTTAGAGAGTGAAAGAGTGAACGTGAAATGAAGACAACTGGCAGGCAGTGGCGTGTCTAGAGCATTTTAAATGGGGGGGCCAGAGGGTGGCTCAAAAGAGGGTGGCCGGCGCGTAACATTATGCGCTCTCGACATTGTCATTAAGATCACACTATAGAAACCGCCTAAAATTAAGTATAAAGAAGAGAAGAAAGCGGCCCTAGGCAGCTGCCTACACATGCCAGGATCCGCCACTGCCAGATGCAGTTAGAAATTTACTAAAAACAAGCCTATCGCAAGACATCTGGTAGGGGGGGCACCTGGGGTGGCCAGCCAAATTTCAGGGAGGGCCGGAGCCACCCCTGGCCACCACGTAGACATGCCCTTGCTGGCAGGGCTTCACTAGATTCACACACACACACACACATGTATTTGTTATAAATTGGCTTTAGTTTTATCCCAACAACCTGTATGTGAACTGGAAAATAAAAATGAGTAATGTTGACCTGTAATCAAAATGTCCGCTTGTGCACACACACAGACCATGTGTTTAATCTTCTCCTTAGTTAACTTGTATATGATGAATATTCGCCAGTTTAGACAGATGTCGATTGTATGTGGAGGGAGGTGTGCTGACAGAGAGAGGAAAGGAAACATGATGAGGAAACTGCAAAAGAGAGAGAGAAATCAAAGGGAAAGGATATTAAATTAGAGGATACACGTGATTAAATCCGATTAGCAAGCCATTTATCAAACATTAGTGCAAATACACACATTACTGCAGAGATAAGAGTTGACTCTGGTTGACTGGGACAAAAATGTACATTTTTATAATAATTTTCTTTTCGGTGCCTGATCTGGATGACAGCTATTTAGCACAGTTCAGCAGCTGCAGCAAACATAGATGTTTAAGTGTTTTAACCATACTTATATTTACACATTTGGAGTTTAAAGTCTCTAATGCTCTCAAAGGCTTCATTTGTTTGATGAAAAATACAGTAAAAACAATAATGTTGTGAAATATTATTAAAAGAACTGTTTTCTATTTTAATATATTTTAAAATGTAATTTATTCCTGTGATGGCCATTGGTCATTACTCCAGTCGTCAGTGTCATATGATGCTTCAGAAATCATTCTATCATGCCAATCTGGTGCTCAAAAAAACATTTCTGATGATCAATGTTGAAAACCAACATTAATGTCCAACAACATTTTGTGGAAATCGCGATATTTTTTTTTTTCAGGTTTCTTTGATGAGTATAAAGAGTAGAAAGGACTTCAAAACATTCTGACCCAAATGGTAGTGTATATAACTGCTTCATTTAGTAGCTCATTTATAAATCAAATCTAGAATCCAGAAAATAATTTACTCTCTTTGCATAGCGTAATTTAATTCATAATTATAAAATATTTTTGTTCTCATATTTGCATATTGTCTTTCTGACCTCGTTCTTACTGAAAAAAGAAAACATGATAGAGAAAATGTCATTTCGGCTCATTGAGTTATCTAGTCTTTTTAAAGGAGAAGCATTTGTATGTATAAATGTGTGGGTGTGTGTAATTGTAAGTGATTGTGAACATACACTGCTCTTCCAGATACTATTTCCCTAGAGATTGCCGATCTCTACGTCATCAGGTAGTGAAAGCATCTCCAACCAACATATAATCTGTCCCTTCAGAGTCCTTGACTCTTGGAAATGTGGCCCAGGCTGTCTAATGGTTGTCGGGCTAAATTGAATGGGTTTTCTATTTAATCTGGCCACAGCAATCCAGATGGCCCTGAGATACCCAATAGGTTTGTGGGTAACATCGTTCGGCTTGCCACTTCATGTACTGATTTTTCAGTGTGTTGGTTTTGTGAGCTTTCTTTCTTTCTTTCTTTCTTTCTTTCTCACTTACAGAAAGTGCATCCAGTCACTATCAGACTGACTTGATAGTGTTTGATTGAGTCTTTCACTAAGGGCTTGGACCAATATCAGTTCAGCACATCAGTCTTTTAAATTATTCAGCCTTAACAAAGTACCCATGGCTCCAGTGCGATCCAATAATAAATGTGAGGGTCACATTTTGTCTGTGTTGTGGGAACCAAATGTCTTCATAAGGATAATAACATCTGAAATCATTGTTGAGACCAGGCAATGGCAGGTTAAGTAACATACTAAATAATGTTTTAATGAAATATAAAAATCCAGAAAAGTTTCTATAAGGGTAAGATTTGGGATTTTACAATAGAAAATATCAGTAGCTCAGTACAAAAACAGTAAGAGTCAAGGGAAAGTCCCCACCATGATAGAAAAACAGCCACACTTGTGTGGGTGTGTATTTGATATGAAAGTTGACACAGAGGAGATGGGAAATCAAATGTGATCTGGTAAACTGTTTTATAGTCTTTCAGTCTGAAAGGAACTCAAGCTACAGTATGGATAAAAACAAACATAAACACATACACGCAGAGACATGTAGATGCCTATACAGTACATGCACAGAGACTCAAACATGCATGCAGACATGGATATTTATGTGTAGACATTCAAAATCATTTTCATTGCTGGAGATGAGGGCTTTTTATGCATTTTTAAATGTTTGTATGCAAGCAACGTTCTTTGTAAATGTCCAGCAATGCATAACAACTCTTTGAGTTTGATTCTGAGTGCAGATGAGGTCAGGATTCCTCTGCTATCCTGCTGACCCAGCACACATGGCCAGAGAAACAGATCCATCCCCTGCCGGGCAGCTGATTCCTGTCTGTGCTGCATTCCAGTGCCTCAGGTCTTCCCTTAAGCCACAGTCTCATTATGGGCAGATAACGTACAGTATATTCCTGTCAGCCGTGGACGGTTGTGTCAGTATGATGGCTCCCTTTGGGAATTATTGTCAGTAGGCTCTGTTTCAGTCTTTCATGTTTGTCAATCCAGGAAGCAAGTTTTACCAGAGCTGTTGGGATACAAGCCATTTTTTCATTTTTAATTTGGATAGTATGCCAACGAGTTTTCAAGAATATAAAAACAATGGCGATTAATGTCTAATGTTTGTACGCTCACAGTCAGACTTACTGTAGTGTAATGCATTTCTCAGTGAGAGCGGCTTTCATTTTTTGCACCTCTTGCAAGTTGCAAGGCATCTGCAGCAGACAAACGCAAGTGCATTTAAAGTTTTACAGTTAAAGTAGCATCTTCTCCATCTGAGTCATTACTCTGTTACAGTGAAACTTTAGTAATCATTGTCATGACCCAAAAAAGAAACTGGTAGGGGGTTTGGACCAAGCACACTTGGGTTTGCAAGTAATCAAAAATCACTTTTGATTCTTGATTCAGGTCACCAGCTCAGTAGAACAGTTTTCAGTGAGCTTACAGTGTTTTATATTCACTAGAACCCATTTCTCAATACTTAGGCCATTTTATCATTCAATTTCATTACCATCTATTAAAAAAGGGGGACAACTTGGGAATAATGTTGTATTATAATTTGACTTACACATAAACACAAAACCTGTAGAAACATAAAACAAACACGACTTTAAAAACTTTAGAAATGTACAAACCATTGGCTCATCCTCCAGTTGTCGAATAATAGTTTTAAAAGTTCTCAAAGACACCAAATTATATACTTTCAATTTCATTTTATTTTAGTGTCATAAAACTGGCAGTCTATGATTCTATTGCTCAGTGATACTAAAATCTAAGTATTGTTGTGGGGGCTGTGTGCAGGTGAAGGCTGGTTTTGCTTCACTTGGTCTTTGTACTGAGAACAAGGGGAAAGTCTGAGGGGGGAGTCCTTGACCTTGCCATGTCAACCATGTTTTAAAAGGCATCGTCATGTTGCCTAGCAACCAGCCTTTCCTCTACTTCCTCTGGCCACTGTTTCTGGATTAATAGAAAGTAGGCAATGCTGCTGAACGACGCTGCTATCATTGACGCTCTGAAAGATGTGTACACAAATATGTGAAAACTGGAAAATGCATGTTTATAAAATATAAAAACTAAAAATGCATGTATATATATTTTGTATAATTTTGTATAGTAGCCTATATAATAAGATAAGATAGACAGACAGACAGACAGACAGATAGATAGATAGATAGATAGAGCTTGCTATGGTTTGAGACACAGTGTCATTGTCTGACATCCATCACTCCTCCAGCTTTAAAGCATTCTTGACCGGCATTCATGATTACTGCTTAACACTTTAATGAGATTGAGAGCTTTTCAGATGCGGATTTCCTGTGTCCCTTCTCTCCATGGCCTCTTTTTTTCAGTAGGTAATTTATAGCAGGACAATGAGGCCTCGACTCCATTGAGTCTCTTTTTTTGTTCCTGTTTAACGCCTCAAAGTCAAAAGGCTTGAAGAACTCTGTTACCTAAAATCAACATGAAATCAAAACTGACCCTGTTTACTTCCTTAATACATGTTTCTTGTCTTATTGTGCAGAATTCATTTGTCTACGTCAATAATTTTTGTATCAAAACTTGCTCTGAATCTGGGATGAATTTGCTTTGTGCTTGATTTGATCAGTTACTGATGAATAAAATCAAGTCCTGTCCTATGATTTTTTTTCCTGGTTGAAAATACATCAGATTACCAAAGTAAAATGTGTTATGAATGGCATTTCATGATAACTTAAAAGTCAAGTGTAACACTGTATTAAGGAAACACTACAATATGTTGACTTTACACTGGTATTATGAGCTAATCTGGTGTTATGATTCAGCTCGTTAATTAGCTCAGTATTCAGTTGACCGGCTAATTGGGTATGGCAAATGGTTAATAATCTAATTCAGTGTCAATATCAGCATGCACAATTAGCAGAGAGATTACTGACTCCTGAGGTCGTTTAGTGTGGTGCTGTAGTCGTTAGATGTGTTATGAGTGTGTGAGGTTACTTAGCTGCAGTCTGGCCAAAATGAATGACAAATTCACCCTTTGGCGACACTTGGGAAGGTGCTCAATTTGGAAGATATTTTTTATTACATTATTTTATTGAGGTTTGACTAGTCCATAGTAATTAGAATTAATTTTATATAAAATCGTACAAGTTTGCTGTATGTCCTCACTTTGATAGATAAATGTGTGTTTGGGTCAGTTTAAATTAAAAAAAAAATGTGAAAAAGATTGTTTAAAGGAAAATTTCAATAAAAGTCAAAGGAAATTTCATGCCGTGATATAAATATATATTTGTGTGTGTCTCCAGGCCTTGAGATGGCACTTATCTGATGAGAACCAATAGAGAGATTAAGGCTGGCCGCACACTAGAGGATTTTAAGGCCGATTTTAAGCCCGATTTGCACCCCCGACCGATTCGCGGCTTGTTGCAAGCGATTTTTTTTGTCCAAAAAATCCTCTATTGTGTGGTGTCATTACGGTTATTTAACTGCTCCCGATCGAGACGGAGCGTCGCCGAACTCAAATTGTAAATATCAAACATGTTTGATATTTACGACTCTTGATCGGG
>NW_015664012.1:51711-101551 GCF_001515625.1 Sinocyclocheilus rhinocerous
GCCCTGCGTCTCAATGTTCATACTATCCATCCTAAATAGTATGTGAGATTAGAATAAGTGTGTCCCAAAGCATAGTATGTTGAAAAGAGTATGCCAAAAGTCCCCGGATGGTCTACTATTTCAGGTCGATTTTTGAAGTGTGGATCCATGCACACTCTAATGGCTAATATTGACCATAGCGTCTTTTTAACATTAGTTATCCACACTAACAAAGTAAACTAGCGTTTGAAGTTCGTTTTCGCGGGATGTCCAAGCGGAACGTAGGCGGGCATTATGCAAATGTAAGAATTTGTGACGTGTGAAATTCGCTAAATGGCATTCGAATTTAAAACGCTAGCTCGTTCTAACACATACCTACGTCACTATCTGGGAAGATTTGCTTAACGCCGCCCAAATGTTCACGCAAAGAAGGAAGGCGTAACTTTTATTCTTGTTGTAGTATTGTTGCAGCCTCCATGTTGTGAAGGCACTGTGTGTTTAGTTGTGAAAGCGAAGGCAGAACATCCTTAAACACACCCCTCCAACCGTTAGGTTGCTATGGGTGAGAGACAGAGAGGAGGAACGCAAAAATAAAACCATGCCCTCTATTCAGTATTCCGTTTCAGCTGGAAATACGTCACTACACTGAAATAAAGTCGGCAGCAACTTCTGGTTCACGCGGACTTTAACTGTGACAAGATGATTGACAGGCCAGTTTACAGTGTGACAGGGTGCGTGTATCTATGCGACAGAGCATCCGTTAAAGATGCAGTTGAGTGACCTGATAGTATGTCCCAAAGCTTACCTACTCTTCACCAAAAGAGTACATACTTTAAGGGCGTAGTATTTATTAGCTGCATAAACTACATATCAGGCATTTATGTAATGCATCTAATTTGTGCATAAATGGCTGTTATGTTAAATAAAGTTTATTAACTATAGCAACTATATCAAGTACCTGCACGCCGTTGTTGTTGTCTCGTCTCCCCTCAGACGCGCTGCAATGGCGATCCTGCGAGCAATTCTCAAAACACCCACAAGATGGCGGCTTTTATCGGTGAATCCGATATTACAAAACCGATATCCGATTGTGGTAAAATGCTTAAATATCGGGAAAAATATCGGTAAATCAATATATCGGTCGATCTCTAGTCATTACCATCAGCAAGTATGAAAACAATAGGAAAACAAAGCCAAAACCCAGGCATTTAGAAATCCAGGCTACTACATGTACATAAAAAAGAAGACGTATGGTCACCCTGATGTGAATCAACTAGTGTATAAAAAAGTACATTTATAACTATACTTTGTTATATTACCTTGGCATGAAATTACAGAAACTGGTTAATGTTGCCTGTGAGTGTTTCTAATACAATGGCTAAGAGAGTGATGGAAAATTGATATCTTTTTCTCTTTTGACCAAAATAATCAATCTCTTGTTTGATGTTTTTTCCTCTTTTGTAAAATCCTAAGAGCACTATTGTTGATTTTTTTTCTTATGTTATTATAGTAAATGGGACAACTAATATTATAATTGTTGTAGTTTCTATTCACCTCTATAGAAGTTGACAGAGGTATGACAACTTCCACTTCTGAGAACCCTGGAAATGTGAAAAGGGTCCATTCAAAGTTACTTAAAATGAACAAAAAATTGTGAATGTCAAAGATATGATGATGGATGAATAAAAGTATTTATCCAAATTTTTTTTTTTTAATTATGAAAAATCTTTTTAAAAATGCAAATACTGGTGTATTTTGTATGAAGTTGTGGTCACATTATTGTTATTTTACAGTGCACACATAAGTCACCTTCAAATGAATTTGCGAGACCAACTTGAACATGAGCGAAATCTGCATAGGGAACTTTTTCGACCTCACGCAAAACTCCAGATGGCATGGAATTCTATTTAAATGACTGGATTTCACCCACAAACAAGTGTGACTGCACCTTTAGAGGAAGTTTCCTGAGGTCTGATCAAAAAACAAAAGGCAGCATTTGTGTATGGTAGTAGCCTTGGACCTGCCTGTCTAAAAATAACTAAACCGACAGAGTGTTGACAGGAAGACCTCTGGCAAATATATAAGCAAATATTATTATTTCTACTGCACAAGGCTGATGTGTGTGAGGGGGAGAGGCTGAGAGCAATCACAGGCAGTAGGCAGTTTTTTTCTGTGGTGTAGCAACTCGAGAAGGAGTTGCACCGTGTGGAGAAGGCAAAAAAGTACATTTGTGTTCAGTGGAAGGCTGGCAGCATCACAAAGATTTAGAACACAACACCTGCGCGCAATCACCCAAAAAACATCTCCCTCACTTTCTTTCTGTCTGTTTGTCTGTCTCTTTCTCTCTACCTTCTTCTGGATAAGCTGTGGCAAAAAAATACTGTCTGTTTACTCTGATGAGAAAAAGTTCAGGAATGATATCTTAAAGGTTTTATTTCCGCACACACTTTTACCTTCGAACTACAGATAATAACTAGCAAAAGATCATCAAGTGTTCAGTGAATTTAACTTAACACATTCTTGCATTATTGTGGTAGTAACCTTAAATATCTGTGTTGTTCAACATAATTTGCTGTTATTGAAGTAGTTAGCTATGTCAACATAAGCTAACTTGCTCAGCAAGATTTTCTTCAAACTGCTGAACACTGCTTGACTGACAGTGAAAACTGACCATAGAAGAAGACAGTTTATACAGTATACCTGCTATAGCGCCCCTTGCAGCAACACCGAGAATACAATGTGTAGTGTTATGATTTGCGTAGTGATGACACATTTTGAAATGCAACAGTGTGTGAAATTGAGTTTGTGTAGCTAGAAGTGTTAGCATTCATATTCACTACTATTCAGACATTTGGGGTCTTTTTTGTTTTTGAAAGACTCACCCATGCTGAATTTATTTGATCAAAAATACAGTATAAACTGTAAAATTGTGAAATATTACAGTTTAAAATAACTGTTTTCTGTTATTTTACTTCATGTGATGCTAAAGCTGAATATTCAGCTTCATTACTCCAGTCTTCAGTGTCACATGATCCTTCAGAAATCATTCTAATATGCTGATTTGCTGCTCAAGAAACATATCTTATTATCAATGTTGAAAACAGATGTTCTTAATATTTTTGTGGAAATTGTGATACCTCAAACTTTTATATGGTAATGTATTTGTGTACAGTGTGTTTTGCACTTGTTTGAACAATGTAAAAGAAATGCCATAGTACTCTAGGCAAGTATACAAATTCAGACGTTAACATAGTCCCGATAAACATATGTAATGCGCACTATAAGGCTAGCAATAAGCATCAACTGTATCTCCTCCATCACAGTATTTTACCCGAAAGTTTAGAAGAATGCTGCTTATGTCAATAACCAGTAGTGTGCCCCTTGTGGTAATGCAGAAAATGCATTGTGTACTTGTGCAATTGAACCAATGTAAACACATATAAAAAAATCACAATTAGAAGCATTTGCATTCACATATCAGCATAAAGTATGTTTTGAGTCTAAGTTATTATAACAATATACAGTATTTGCATATTTGAAAGACAGATACTGTAAAAAAAAATTGTTAGCAACTTCATTTATGCTTTTTGACATATAAATATTAAATGAATGACCACACTGTATGTTGGGTTGAGTGGTGGATTGTTCCAGTATGTTTTCCACTCATCTGTACTCTTCATTCAATAGCAGACAATGAAGTGCAGGTGCTTTTTGGAAAGTTTGTGCAGTTTTGCTAATTCCATTCAGCCTTCCTCCCCCAGACTGAGTGCTGCCGTCCACTAGACACACATCTCAGCTGAAAGACCATCATTAAAGACCATCACTCCGCCACAGTTTTCTATTAGTCACGCACCGCCATTTACCTTTTGAAACATACAAACAGGTCCTCTTCTCTCCCTGGAGAGCTCTGACTAATGCTGTACTTCACTGTGTGTATGTGTGCATGCAAGAATCCATTGTCCATGTTTATATTTGGCTCTTGTTCCAAAGTTTCATTTCTTTTTGCTATCTCTATTTCTGTCTGAGTGTATTTTCTGTTCGTCACAGGGTGAGGTCTCATTTTGAGAATGAGAAAGCACATGCTGACTTTAAGTCGCGGTGTGCTTCAATGCTTTTGTTGGCTATGTGATACAGAGAGCACTATGGTAAGAAGAAGTGAGCTCTGTTTATAAAAAGCTGGCGAGGATACTTTCTCATTTATTTATTTATTTTTCACTTTAGAGTGGTGTTGTGAACTTTAGGATCTGCCATTCTCTGAGAGTTGTTTGCTCCGCTTCATATTGTTAAGTATGCATGTGTCTTTGTTGTTCCATTGAATGGAAGGAAAATTGCTGCTGTTGACTCTGTAAACAAAGGCCTTTATTGTGAAGGACCTGTTCATTTAAATTATGATTTTGCTCAAAATGCAGCTGTTTTCATGCTGTTTAAATCTGATGGTTATACTTGTTGTACATAGGCATACACACGTGTCTGAATGTTGTATCCGGAATCCAGAATCAGTGTTTTCCAGTCGGGCTACCAAAATGTATCATCGCCCTGTCCTTAAAAAGTCTTCAATTTAGTGGTATCAAAGTCTTATAGGCCTACCTTAAATGGTTATTTATTTATTTTATTATTATTTATAATAATAATTTATAATTATAATTTCAAGAGGTCTTACATTTGAGGATGGAAAGACAAGATTCGCGATATGGCTTAATGTGACGATTAAGGCTATGATTTCATTTCATAAATGAGTGCTACACATTTCAAAGTCAAAACACGGTGCGGGTGTTTTTATATGAATGTGTCTCTAAAGGGAACCGAACTGATATTAACCGAATTTTAATTTCATCTTAGCCTGATAAAGTAGCGTTTATGAGCTTGGTGCAGATTCGTGTACAGCCATTACCGGGAAAACCTATATTTCTGCCGTTTCAAAAGCCCCACCTAGTGGCAGAGAATGAATTTGCATTTTCAATAAGCCCGTCTGCTGCTCTTTCAGACCAAGCAGCAACCTTCCGGTATCTCTCTTGAAACCAACACCGAAGTGACTTAAACTGCAATTCATCGACTGGCCGCTAGAGACTGGTTCCAAAAGGGAGTCAGTCCCATAGACTCCCCATGTTAAAATGGCCAAATTTACAGCAGAAAAAAATATTTTTACAGACTGGTGCAAAAAGTGGTTTTGGTCTATATAGCCAATTTTGCCCTTCATGACAGCTATGAGTGGGGTGCAATTTTTTTTAACTCATCCGTTTAAATTATATTAAGCCTTAAAGTTCTGTATAATTAAGGGCGTGGCCACTTGAGTGACAGGTGGATTGCCGCTGCTGTCACCACCGTCGAGCTAGGCGGGCGTGGTTTCAGCAACCAGCTCCACCGACGTCCCCGGCCTCTTTGCCCATTTTCGATTATCCAGGAGTGACGTGCTGCCAAGATGGCGACGGCCGGCTCCGCCCACTTTAGGCTTCAAAAATGCTCTTCAGAAACCTACGGGTGACGTCACGGACACTACATCCATGTTTTTAAACAGTCTATGTTTCAGACCAATGCAAAAATTGACCCATGTTTTTATGCAGCAAACACGCAGAGTTGTAAATGTGAAAGAAGCTAATGTGCCTCCTAAAAATCTAAACAAATAAGACAGTAACATATATATTTATATGTTTTAATTTAAAGGGATAGTTCACCCAAAAATGAAAATTTGATGTTTATCTGCTTACCCCCAGGGTATCCAAGATGTAGGTGACTTTGTTTCTTCAGTAGAACACATATGATGATTTTTAACTCCAACCGTTGCAGTCTATCAGTCGTATAATGCATGGCAATGGTAACAAAATCTATGAGAGTAAAAAAAAACATGCACAGACAAATCCAAATTAAACCCTACGGCTCGTGACGACACATTGATGTCCTAAGACACGAAAAGATCGGTTTGTGCCAGAAACCGAACAGTATTTATATCATTTTTTACCTCTAATACACCACTATGTCCAACTATCTTTGGGCGCGCGCACGGCATCCGATGCGTGAGGTGTGTACGCGCTCTGGCGTAGTTTACGCAAGCGCCGGAAGTGATCTCTCGCGCGTATACGTCACTCATTGTTTACACAGTGCACAAACATTGTAGGTACGACGGCTAATCAAAATGGTACTTACTTGCGCTTATCCGGATTGTTCAAACCGACTTAAAACTAAAAGATTACGTTCTCTCGCGCGAACTCATTCGGGAGTGGTGACTTTCCACGTATTCCCAACTTCTGAGCCTGCTCGCCTGAAGTTATGGTTGATTGCTCTTCGGCTGGATATCAACACACCCATTAACATAAACTACGCCAGAGCGCGTACATCGGATGCCGTGCACGCGCTCAAGGAAGTTGGACATAGTGGTGTATTAGAGGTAAAAAAAAATGATATAAATACTGTTCGGTTTCCGGCACAAACCGATCGTTTCGTGTCTTAGGACATCAATGTGTCGTCACGAGCCGCAGGGTTTAATTTGGATTTGTCTGTGCATGTTTTTTTTTACTCTCATAGATTTTGTTACCATTGCCATGCATTATACGACTGATAGACTGCAACGGCTGGAGTTAAAAATCATCATATGTGTTCTACTGAAGAAACAAAGTCACCTACATCTTGGATGCCCTGGGGGTAAGCAGATAAACATAAAATTTTCATTTTTGGGTGAACTATCCCTTTAATATAATAATTTATTTGTTCGACTTGTCCCTTTTCTTAAAAATAGTTTAAAGGCTGAAATGTGATGTTTATCATTTTATAAGACTTTTTGTTTTTGTGGAAACCTGTATCTGAACAGCAAATCATGTCACTTTATGATTTAATATGTCGCCATAGACATTGCCCTATACTGCACACAGTGTTAATTTTATTTGTGCAGGCCTTAAAGGAGTAGTTCACTTTCAAATGAAAATTTCCTGATAATTTACTCACCCCCATGTCATCCAAGATGTTCATGACTTTCTTTCTTCAGTCGAAAAGAAATTAAGGTTTTTTGAGAAAAACATCCCAGGATTTTTGTCCATATAGTGGACTTCAAAACAGTTACCAAACGGTTGAAGGTCCAAATTGCCGTTTCAGTGCAGCTTCACGATCCCAGCCGAGGAATAAGGGTGTTATCTAGCGAAACAATCGGTCATTTTCTAAAAAAAATTAAAATGTATATATTTTATAAACACAAATGCTCATCTTGCACTAGCTCGACTTCACACATTATGTAATCACATTGGAAAGGTCACGCGTGATGTAGGCGGAAGCACCGACCCAGCGTTTACAAAGCGAACATGCAAAGAAAGTCAAACAAAGATGTCTGTCGATTTTGAAGTTGGAGGAGAAAATGAGATGGAGTTTTCACCCTACCCTAACTTTCTGAACTGGAGTACACAGACGAAGAGCTGACCGCGTGTGACCTTTTCAACGGGATTACGTAATACGTGAAGACGCGCATGTGCAAGCAGAGCTAGAGCAAGACGAGCATTTGTGGTTAAAAAATATATAAATGTTTATTGTTTTAAGAAAATGACCGATGGTTTGGCTAGATAAGACCTTTATTCCTCAGCTGGGATCGTGTAGAGCCCTTTGAAGCTGCTCTGAAACTGCAGTTTGGACCTTCAACCGTTTGGTAACTGTTGAAGTCCACTATATGGACAAAAATCCTGGGATGTTTTCCTCAAAAACCTTAATTTCTTTTCGACTGAAGAAAGAAAGACATGAACATGGGGGTGAGTAAATTATCAGGAAATTATCATTTGAAAGTGAACTACTCCTTTAAAAAGGGTCATAAAAAACCTTAAATTGCTTTTTTAAAAACCTGCAGATACCCTGTAAATAGTGAAATAATATCCTTCCTTGATATTTGTTGATATTTGTGTTTTGAAAATGTTTTTGATTGACATTTTGACTCCTATCCTAGTCTCTATATTTTTAAAAAATGGTATTTTTTAGCTGGCCTAGTTCAATTTATTTCGGACTACCAAAATCTGAAGAGTGCCTGCCCGAAGAGCTACCAGGGATTTTAAAATTTTGCGAGCCCTGGGAATACTGCTGAGGGTATCCATAAATCATTCATTTGTGTTAAAGGAATAGTTCACCTAAAAAAATGAAAATTTACTCACCCTCGGGCCATTCAAGATGTAGATTAGTTTGTTTCTTCATCAGAACAGATTTAGAGAAATTTAGCTTTACATAACTTTCTCACCAATGGATCCTCTGTGAATGGGTGCCGTCAGAATGAGAGTCCAATCATCTGATAAAAACATCACAATAATCCACAAGTATTCCAGCATCAATTAACATCTTGTGAAGCGAAAAGCTCCTTGTTTGTAAGAACAGAATCCATTATTAAGATGTTTTTAACTTCAAGCCGTTGCTTTTGGCAAAAATACAAGTCCTCTATCCATAATACTGCTTTTTCCAGTGAAAAAGTCATCTCTTATAAATCAGGAGAGAAATATGCACTGATTAAGAACCGTTTACAAGTGAAAACAGTCCAAAACAGTTCTACACAAATATGTCTCTGGATTTTGATGTGAGAGGACAGCAGGGGATGGACTTTTTCACTAGAGGAAGTGTTATTATGAATATTCGTATTTTAGCCAAAAGCGATGATTTAAAGTTAAAACGCCTTAATGATGGATTTGTTTTTTTACAAACATGCAGCTTTTCACTACACAAGACATTAATTGATGGACTGGACTGTGTTTGGACTGTTTGGACTCTTAATTCTGACGGCACCCATTCAATGCAGAGGATCCACTGCTGAACAAGTCATCTAATGCTTACCAATGATGTAATTTCTCCAAATCTCTTCCAGTGGAGAAACTAACTCATCTACTACATCTTGGATTGCCTGAAGGATGAGTAAAACTTTAAGTTTTGGGTGAACTATTCCTTTAACCTGGGTCCTCCTTCAGCTCGGCCCACATATGCTGTTGTAATGGAAACTGTGAAACTGAATTCAGGTCAGACAGACTTTGCGCTGTTTGTTCTCCTGTGTTAACCCCTTGGGAAACAAGGTGAGAAGAGTTGTTGTTTCTACTCGTGTAAAGGTACTTACTGAGCTTCCACTCCTTCTTCTCCCAAAGGAAGTAGCAAGTACGTGCAGGGCTATCCAGCGTCCTACTTCCACAGGGTAGGTGGCCTTGATATGTGGCCGTACTGCATTCTGGGTAATCAGCAGGTCACCTTTACTGAGCGGTTTAAGTACAATTACACACGCATCTCCTTTAAGCAGTCAGATGTTCCATTCAGACGTGTGTTCTGATTTGATTGTAAGATTCTTCATAATCCAATTTACTAAATATTAAGAAGGAAAGAAGGTCTTTATAGAAAAACAGATTAGCATAAACCAATTTAAGATAGCATCTTAGGCTTTTGGAAATATAATGTTCTTAACAGAAACAGTTCAGATCTCAAGAACAGCACTTTCAAACTCTGTGGAACATCAGGTACAAAAGAACAGCGACATCAAATGCCAAGCACACACAGCACAATCTAGACAACAGAGTGCAGTGACAGTTTACATAGTGCATCTGTCAAATCAGAGTCAAGGCGGGTTTATTCTCTTTACTCCTCTGCATGGAAAAGAAACTGAATACTCTAGTCTTTGCATTTTGGCAGAAAGACTAAGAAAAAGTATTTTATGCTTTGAGGCCTGAAGTTCTGGTCCATTGGTGCATCAGGAGAGATCCAAAGGCTCAGAGGTGCTCAGTGGGCTGAGCAGTTTTATAGCAGCGCACCCGTGCTGGATGTATTTATAGCAGTGCGTGGGTTAAGCCATTGCAGGGGCGGCCCGCGTCACATGCCAGAGGAACCCTCACGTAGCAGAACCAAGCCAAGTCTTCTGTGCTAAAAAAGGATGATTTAATATTCCCACTATCTAGACTCCACTCAAGTCTCTGTAAGCCATAGCTGTCAATTATTCCACCCACCAGCTATCCCACATTCATTGTGTGTGCATTTGTGTACGTGTGTATGTTTCAACAGCAATTAAGGTGCATTTGCATACAGTTGCATTTTACAAACAGCATTATAAATATTGAAAGAGTCGGAAAGAGAAAAATCTACATCACATTGGAAAAGAGCATTTGAGCCCTGCGTCCTCTTTTAAAAAAGAGTGAGACTGATTACTTAAATCAGTATTGATTAGTTCTGAATAAAATAGAAAAACTGGGAACAATGGGAAGGGGTGAGGACATGTATGAGTTTCCTAATCATAAATGCGCACTCATACACACACATATCACTGCATTGGAAGTACAGCAGAATTGGTTTGTCTGCTGCCTGTCAGCTGCGGTGAGATGATATATGAGGAATTAAATAGCGTCTAACCTGTACAGCGATTTTCCTGTAATCAGAAAGGATCTGCAGGTATAAGTGGAGAATGAAAATGGGCCATTCTGCAGGATATTAGTCTTATGTATGGAGTTAGTCCTGTCTCATTCTGGACTCTGGCTCTAGGTTGTCACTCACCTGTGAACTCACTTACACTACCTTAAGCAGGTAATATAATGCTGATATACAGTGTATAATATACTGATATTAATGATCAATCTGTCTATCTTAGAATATAAATTGTTTTGTTTTTGTGTTATCACTGCTGAAAAAATTCTTAGCAGGTTTAAGCTGGTCTCCCATTCTGACCAGTTGAAAAGTACTCGGTACTCAAAACCCCTCTAAAACCAGGCTGGGATGTTAGACAAGCTCAGATGTTTTTTCTTCAGTTGTTAATAAGAAATATTGAACACATGCTTGAATGGAGTGGACAAAATGAACATTTTCAGTGCTTGACATCAATTCCATTCCCTCTCTGTAACTCCCACCATGTTCTCTTTTACTCACTCTTAACACTCTGTTTCTTTCTTTCTCTCAGACTGTTGGTCTGCAGTCTGGGATTGTGTTTCATTTCTCCAGTCTGTAATTTTAGCAGAGCAAATTTGCTAAAACTGGCTCTGGTACATTTTTAACATACAGTACACACAAACTTGAATAACACGACACACACATACAAAGACACAATACACGAACACAAGGGAACTGTTTAATTTCATTGGGCAAACAACTACTAAATGCCATTACAAATAATCACTGTGCCTCTGTAGTAGTGTGTATTACAGCAAGAAAATTGCACTCTTGCGTGTGCTTTAATAAATTTCAGATAGATGAGTGGTCTCTGTGCACACATATGGGTGTAAGCAAGAAGCTTATTGCTTTTACAAAATGACCGTAACATCAGTATGAAGACATCAGTATTCTTCAAAAGAAATAGTTACATTTATTATTAATAATAGTATTTAGATTTAGATTTGCAACAGATTTTTGCCATATGATATAGTTAATTAATCTGTTCACTGTGCTTTATGTGAATGCCGAACAACATAATTTGGCACATTAGAATTCAACTGATTTGAAGTTCAGTCGTTTGATTTTGTCTCAATTGCAATTTAGAGTCAGTCAATCTATGTTTTATATGCATAGGTGTTAGAAAACTCTTTTTTTTTTTCTTTTCTTTTTTTAGTATAGTGTTCCTATAGCTCAAACAGAATGACATTAGGCATGCTAAGGTCATGGATTTGATTCCCAGGAAGGCATAAACTGATAAAAATGTATACTTTGAATGCACTTTTGGATAAAAGCATCTGCTATATGCATGAATGTAAGTGTATATAATGGAACACATTATGCAATATAAATATCAAATCAAACCTCATACCATTAGGGCTTTTGCTTTCAGAAGTGACACAGTGTCTATAAAGCACACCCACACACTGAGACCATGCTCAGATCCATTTACACAGGCCAGTCATTTGCCTCCTGAGGGATGATTCCATCATAATGCATACACTGAATGAGTTCAGACCTTCTGACCAATCAGAAGACTCAAAAGTATTGTGCTGAAATTGGGCCAGGTTGATAATCTCTAAGAAGTTTCTGTGAACATATTCTGTGTAGGTAATTACTGACTCAGAACAGATGCTCAGTTTATTTGTGTTAACTTAATTCCAAAGTTACAGAATTCACAACTAATTAAAGTACTGCTAAACTGAATGATTAAGTGTATTTAATTGGCAATATAAAGTAAAATTTCACAGAATGTTGTGAGGAAAAAAATTACATATCGGCTGTCTAAACAAAACATGTCAATGAAACATCTGCATCTAATAATGGAAAATAGAAGAGAGTGGAAATACACAATGTCGAGAGACAGAAACCTGTTAAAGGATTTATATTATAAATAATATGCTATGCCTATAACTCTGCAGAAACCTTGACTGCAACCTGCATTGCAGCTGAAAGAGAAGAATCACACTCACGCACACACCATAACTGATTTACAGGCACTGAGACATGTAACACATGACTGGGTGCCGTGCACATACATTAATTCACATACAGATGCGATTGAGCTGGTATAACCAGTGCGGTATCTCAAACAGCACTCTAATTGGTCCCTCTGGAGAAGATACGTGCACAAGCTGGAAAAACAAAAATAATCCCAAAAACATGAGGCGAGTGCACAGCAGATAACACAAGAGAGACCCCTCCTGTTCTTATTAGCACATACACAACCTGTATGCTTAGTTTAGATACTTTAATATGAACGTTTTTAAAAGTCTTTAATGTTTTTCAGTCTGAGCAGCTCCTACACTCTCGGGAAAAAAGATACAAAGCTGTCACTGGGGTGGTAGCCTAATATGCAAAAGTTAAAAAGTGCATCTTTGTACCTTGTTTACCCCTAAATGATACAAATAATTACCTTAAAGGTACATATTAGTACTTTAAAAGTACATATTAGTGTCTAAAGTATGCATAATAGTATTTTTTGAAAGGGTACCGCCCCAATGACAGTCCTGTAGAGAGTGTAAGCGGGGTTGAGAGTTATATGAACTCTTCTGATTTGTGCTTTGACAGTATGTGCATGTTTGCAACATTACCAGTATCATTTCAAGTGTAGATGTCAGAATCGTTTTTGCTTTCATGTATGTTTTATCCTATTTTTCAGTGTCCTTCATGGTAGCATGACAATTAACCTCTTTGAACTTTATCATTATGTGTGTCCTTTGCTGTGATTTGAATCAATTGCACAGTAATACCATTTGCGACTGTTTTTTTAATCAACTGAAGAGTTTATCAAAAACACAGATATAAATCTTTACATGCAAAGGCTCCTTTTTTGATATTCATCTATACTTCAAATGAAGCAATTAGCCTTCCTAGCAAATGTCTATGTGTTTGTTTTTATTTTGAGCCACAGCATGAAAATAACTTTACTTAGAATAACCTCCTCATTGCCTAAGTCAAAATATCAATCCAACTAAACATAAGTTGCTCAGAGGTTGTGTTTCTTCGATCACAAGTTCTCACTGATATGTCATTTAATATTTATCACTGATATTTTCATTTGATATTTATACTGCACAGTTTTGCTTCTCAAGTTAAATTATCTTGTTTTAAGGAGTTTCCAAATTTTTACTGGACAGCAAGAGACAATACTGATTAAGAAGTCTCCATTTAATGTCATTGCTGTCTAGGAGAAACAATAAAGGCATTAAAGAGATCTCATTTGTTTTTTCTTTCCTATAGTCACATATTAGGAGGAACAGACTATTTGAATATGTTTGTGTATTCCTGTAGCAGACACACTGACACTTTGACTAGTGTAAATAGCTGTGAGTGAAGACAGTCGTACTCCTTCTCATGCCTCGTATGTGGATTTGCGTAGATAAATGTTCTGTTATCCTTTAAAATGAAGGTCAGTGCACCATCATTCTCTGTCAGCTTGGTGCACTCTCACCCTTAACCTCTCTGTCTTCTTCTCTCAATTACTCCTCATCACATGGACACGCTTTCAAACATTCGCTGACATTGTCATTCTCATTCAGGAGCAGTCTGCATGCAGACACCCTTCAGCAGTTCAATGCAAACACAGCTGTGTTATAAAACAAGGCTAATGCACAGACAACCCTCACGGATCCACTCCCACTAACATGCACATGGCTTGGTGAAATGACTTCCTGTGCAGCGATGCCAAAATAATCCAAGTGCTGAAATAAGCTCAGAATTTTCCAGGAAGTGAAATGCAACCCTCAACCTTTTGAACTAAGTTGCCTGGTACCAGACATTGTATTCTCTGAGTTACTTTTGCTCATTTCATCAGGTCTCTAGCACAAATCATTACAAGCCTGTTTGGTTTAACCAATGGTGGGAGTTGGGACAGGACTATCTGTTTAAAAATAAAATAAATATAAAGCTTATATACAATTAAAAAGCTAATATAATTAATTATGAAGTGTTGAAAATTTGTGTCATTAAGCATGTTGTCATGGATCTCATTTACACAAAACATGCTTCATTTTCAGATGAACATTATTGAAAGTAAGATAACTTGCAGTTCAGAGAGAGTAAGATGCTGATAACCGCTCTGACGGATTCAGTGAGTTCATTCAGTGAAGGATTCACTAATTCAGACTCCTGAGGTTGTAAGTCAGATTTTATTCATTAAAAGAACTTGTTCAAAAGATTACTTTGTTCATTAATGACACTATTTTATCTGTGTTATATTTATTGTATTTGCTACCATTTTTTGGTAAGTTCAGTCTCATCTCATCATTTAATGCAGCCTTTAAAGTGTGTGGTTTGACAGTGTATGTTCATGTGTGTCTAGAGTACATGAATTTCAGAACAGACCTCTTCATCAGAGGTGGGTTGATGTGATATATGGTTTTGATCTGGCTGAAGACTCCCCTGGTATTTCTCCCTGTGTGTGCTTTGACTTGGAAAGACTCCAGAGCAGGAGTTCATATTTAGATCAAGTAATCAGATCTATTTTGATGTTTCTTCTGGCAGTGAACATATTCATCTCTGATCTTCTGTGTGTGCATGCTGCTTTTGCTGGTATGAGATTGGTAGTGTCTCATTTGTGAAGAAACTTTATAACTTTTATTAAAGCTGAAGAGAACAATTTTTTTATCGTTGATCTTTAAATATCACTGCACTTTGCATTTCTTTCTTTTATGTGTAGGTGTAATTGTTTTTTTTGGTCGTTAACAGAGGTTATATGTTAAAAGTTTGATTTAAGTGGCTTATCTGCTATTGACTGCTCTTTCCTGTCTGTTCTATATTGATTGCTGTGTGACATATGACATTGGTCTGTAGTAAATGGGTACTTTAGATTTAAGGCATTGAAAGTGTTTTTTTTAAATATGCATTCTAGCATGTTCCATAGCTTTGCTAACCTATAATAAATCATTATATGTAATGTTTGCTTTTTAGATTGCCTGTGTCAGATATACTTATCAGTCTTCTTTGTACTCTTTCTGCAGGATGGTTCAAAACAGAGGCAGGCAAGGAAGAAGACTGTCTCATTTAGCTCCATGCCAAGTGACCGCAAGATGAACAGCACAGCCGCCTGCATGGCCTTCATGATGGAAGGCTGTGAGATGAAGAAAGTTCGCTCCAATTCTCGCATGTACAGTCGTTACTTCCTGTTGGACCCTGACATGCGCTGGCTCCGCTGGGAACCATCGAAGAAAGACTCAGAGAAGGCAAAGCTTGAGATCAAGAGCATCAAAGAAGTTCGATTGGGAAAGAAAACACCCGTCCTACGCAGCAATGGCCTCTCGGATCAGTTCCCGGATGAGTGTGCGTTCTCAATTATATATGGAGACAACTACGAGTCCCTGGATCTGGTTGCCAGCACGGCAGATGTGGTTAGCACCTGGGTGATGGGATTGCGGTACCTGGTCTCATATGGGCGGCACATGGTGGGCGTAGTCGAACCCAGTCAACCCAGTGTAAGAACGTCCTGGATTGGGTCCATGTTTGAGCTAGCTGATCCAGAAAGGCAAGGACACATTGACCTGTTCCGGGCCACCCAAATCATCAAGGGTCTCAATCCTGGCATGAGGGAGTCTCGTATTGAACTGAAGTTCAAAGAGCTACAGAAGGCCAAGGACTGCTATGGTGAAGGCATTGATTTAGACTTATTTGTAGAGGCCTACTGTGAACTGTGCACACGTCCTGAGATCTTTTTCTTGCTGGTGCAGTTCTCCAGCAACAAAGAGTACCTGGACTCCAAGGACTTGATGCTCTTTGTGGAGGTGGAGCAGGGAGTCGAGGGAGTCACCGAGGAAATGTGTCGGGAGATTGTGCGCAAATTCGAACCCTCCGCTGAAGGACGAGACAATGGCTACTTGTCCATAGATGGCTTCACACACTACCTCCTGTCATCCGAGTGCCATATTTTTGACCCACAGCACAAGCATGTTTGTCAGGATATGGCACAGCCCCTTTCACACTACTACATCAACTCTTCTCACAATGCCTCACTTTTGGAAGATCACTATTGGGGCTCATCAGACCTCAGCAGCTACGTTCGGGCTCTACGCATGGGTTGTCGAAGCCTGGAGGTTGTAGTCTGGGATGGCGTTGACTGTGAACCCGTGGTCTATGTCCGTAGCTCTGTTGCCTCCCAGCTGGCCTTTTGTAAAGTTGTAGATGTCATTAACCAGTATGCCTTTGAGAGTTCAGAGTATCCACTAATCCTCTGTCTTGTCACACACTGCAGTGTTCCCCAGCAGAGGGTCATGGCTCAACACCTGAAGAAGATCCTTGGGGACAAACTGCACATTGAGCCTCCCAATATGGAGGATCACTACTTGCCCTCTCCTGAAAAACTCAAGGGAAAGATACTCATCAAAGGAAAGAGCCTGCCTTCAGACTCGCAGGACTCTGAAGGGGAGGTCACGGATGAAGAAGAAGGCTTTGAGATGTCCAGGAGAATGATGGGTGGAGACGATAAGGACCAGCTCAACGGGATTGGCTGCAAACGGTTACGACTCTGCAAAGAACTTTCTGACCTAGTCACCCTCTGCAAGTCTGTTCAGTTCCGCGACTTTGAGACATCGAAACGGGAACAGAAGCATTGGCAGATTTGCTCCTTTAATGAAGTTGATGCCAACCGCTTTGCCAATGAGTTTCCTGAGGACTTTGTCTCCTACAATAAGCGATTTCTGTCACGGGTGTACCCTACACCCATGCGCATTGATGCTAGCAACATGAATCCACAGGACTTCTGGAAGTGCGGTTGCCAAATTGTGGCCATGAATTACCAGACTCCAGGTTTGATGATGGATTTGAACCTTGGTTGGTTTCGGCAAAACGGCAACTGCGGCTATGTCCTGCGTCCAGCCATAATGCGTGAGGAGGTGTCGTATTTCAGTGCCAATGCTCGTGACTCACTTCCTGGAGTCTCAGCCCAACTTCTCCACATCAAGGTGATCAGCGGTCAAAACCTACCAAAGCCTCGAGGCTCAGCTGCTAAAGGTGACGTGGTAGAGCCGTACATCTACGTGGAGATCCACGGAATTCCTGCAGACTGCGCAGAACAACGCACAAAAACTGTCTCTCAAAATGGTGACAATCCGATTTTTGATGAAAGCTTTGAGTTCCAGATCAACCTTCCCGAATTGGCTGCTTTGCGTTTTGTTGTCCTTGATGATGACTACATTGGCGATGAATTTATTGGCCAGTACACCATTCCTTTTGAGTGCCTGCTTCCTGGTTACCGGCACGTACCACTGCAGTCACTTACAGGGGAGTTTTTGCCTAACACCACACTGTTCGTTCACGTTGCCATTACAAATCGGCGAGGTGGGGGCAAGGCCCATAAGAGGGGTCTCTCTGTAAGAAAGGGTCGTAAAGCAAGGGAATACACCTCCACTAAGACCACAGGGATCAAAGTGGTAGATGAGCTCTTCAGGGCATCAACCCAGCCACTACGGGAAGCAACAGACCTACGGGAAAATGTGCAGGTATGAATTCGGTCTTTTCAGGGTCAGTGTTTTTCAGATTTTGTTGTTTGAGTCTGTTTGCACTGAATTTTTTGAGAAATTGCACTGACAGCAACCACTGATATTGAAAGTATTAGTGATATTTGTAGTTCATTAGATGATACTATCAGATGTTCTTTTCTCATTAGAGAGCAAAGTTCCTTCCTCTTCACATTTAAATAAACCAAATAATAAATGTTGTGCCAAAGCACAAAATGTATTTGGTATGAAATGTGAAATTTGCTTGCAATGTCATATGAAGGTCTTACAAAGAAAAAAATTATAAATTCCTTCCCTGTTGACTGGCATCAGCTGCCACTTACCGTTTTTACAAGCTGCCTTAGCCCTACAGGCAGTTCATGGAAGGTAAAGGGGATGTAACAAGGATTATGACAACACAGTATTGAAAACATACTTAAAATTGCGTTGTAGTCAGGGACAGGTAGAAAGTGAGAGAAAGAGAAAATACAAGATACAAGAAAGAAACCAAGTGGAAGCTTTTGTTGTTGAGCTCATTAGTAATGCCTTTAAAACCAGATCCTCTCTAACGATGTTTTCACATCTTTTAAAAAATGCTTGTGCTTTTACAGATGAGAGAATTCAGTGAGACTGCTGATGTTTTTCAAATACTAGAATGTTAAATGATTAGTTCACTTCCAGAATAACAATTTCCTGATAATTTACTCACCCCCATGTCATCCAAGATGTTCATGACTTTCTTTCTTCAGTCGAAAAGAAATTATGGTTTTTGAGGAAAACATTCCTGGGGATCAATGGGGATCAAGGGGTTGAAGGTCCAAATTGCAGTTTCAATGCAGCTTCAAAGGGCTCTACACGATCCCAGCCGAGGAATAAGGGTCTTGTTTAGTGAAACGATCTGTCATTTTCTAAAAAAAAAAAAAAGTTAAATACTTTTAACCACAAATGCTCGTCTTGCACTAGCTCTGCGATGCGCGTCTCTGACTTCACACATTATGAAATCACATTGGAAAGGTCACGCGCAGTTAGCTCTTCGTCTGTGTACTCCGTTTCAAAAAGTTAGGGTAGGGCGAAAAACATCTATTTTTCTCCTCCAACTTCAAAATCGTCCAACATCGTTATTTTACCTTTTTTTTGTAAAGGCCGTTTGACTTTCTTTGCACGTTCGCTTTGTAAACACTGGGTCGGTACTTCCGCCTACATCACGCGTGACCTTACCAACGTGATTACGTAATGTGTGAAGTCGAGCTAGTGCAAGATGAGCATTTGTTGTTAAAAAGTATATAATATTTTTTTTTTTTTTTAAATGACTGTTCATTTCGCTAGACAAGACCCTTATTCCTCAGCTGGGATCGTGTAGAGCCCTTTGAAGCTGCTCTAAAACGGCAATTTGGACCTTCAACCCATTGGCCACCATTGAAGTCCATTATATGGAGAAAAATCCTGGAATGTTTTCCTCAAAAACAAAAATTTTTCTTTTCGACTGAAGAAAGAAAGTCATGAACATCTTGGATGACATGGGGGTGAGTAAATTATCAGGAAATTATATTGATTTCAAATGACTCTTGCTCAGCAGATGTAACATCTTGTCCTCTAGCACATGGTCCTAATTTAAGAAGACTAAAACCTCAAAGGACATCCCATTAGATGATTAGAGACAGAAAACATATGGCCAACTCGAGCTGTCCTTCTGCTCTGGATCTCTCCCCTTGTCTTTGAATTTGTGCGCATATGCATGTAATTGTGTTATTTCATTTCATTTAATTCCTATTCCATAGATCTGTGTTTTGCATACCCTTATTGTCTTATATTGTCCATTTCTTTGGTTTTGCATATGTTCCCACAGCTGACCTAGTTTTTTTATATCAATGTTTCTAGTCTACGTTATTTAAATGAAATGAAAGCTTACATTTACATTTATGCATTTGCTTATAGAGCATTTAATGTTTACATAATATATGCTGAACATACTCTACTGTTTGATTTGCAGCTGATGTTGGGTGTTTAGTTGTGTATTTTACATATAGATTGCCGTTGCCATCATCTAATGCTCATTTAAAGTTATCTTTAAAAACACTAATAATTTAACATAATATAACACTGTTAAAAGTAATCTTTAGCAGCTTTTATAATGAATATCCTTTTTTTTTGTATTGTACATTATAATGTGGTGTTGCCTAAATTCACTTGCAGCACTTTTTTATTTTTTATTTATTAAGACAAAATAATCTGGAAATGTATTGGTTATCAGCCATAACATTAAAATATAATTGTCACTTTTTGGTATTTTGTCATGTACAGTAGGTGCATCCATTTCTTAAATCATGTTTTATCTAAAAAGACTTTTAGATAATTGATGCTAAGATTACAATTGCATTTTGAAAATTGAAAGAAAAACAAAGTTACACAATATTGCCTTTCTAATATTTAAATGATTTATATAAATTTAATTTCAAATTCATTTAAAACTTCTTTAAGAAAGCCAGAATTTGGCCTTCTAAAACTCACTGTGCAATTCAAACAATGAATTAGTTTTCTATTAGCCGGTTTCTCCACTGATTACTGTTGTGAGAAACTGATGCGTGTCCACTAAAGAGGAGAGAAGAAGGGGGGAGGGTGCAGGAAAACACTCTTTCATGCTCAAGTGTGCAAACAGTTAGAGGGAACACACTGAACAACACCAGTCACACACTGCAGAATGTGTATAGGGTTGTAATGCTGCTATTAAGAATGTATGTGTTGTGTAACGCTTTATTTCGTTCTGCTGTATCTTGGAATAAGATCAGGGAAGACGAGTGCAGAGCACAAAGCACCAGGTGATGCTGTTCTTGGCAGGATGTTATTCTGCTCGATCATTTGTAAAGTTTCAACATCCAGCTGTCTGCTGCTTCCTCTTTCTCCATTTCTCTCTCACACACTTAAACAGCAAGAATGGTCTTCATGGTCTCCATGGTGTCATAGCAATCCCACAGGAAGCGCTCTTAGTGTAGAATGATCTGTCACTGCTGTGAACTGCACTTTGACACTAATGAAATAACAACTTCAGCACACACACAGACTCACAGAGACCAATGTGAATATGCAGATGATTAGATAATGGTTCTTTGGTATGGGTACTTTAACATTTTTATTTTTGAAATCACATCTTGAACTATTTTCGTTTCACAAAGCCATTTGTAAATATGACTTGTGTGTCAGTTTTAAATGTGATGCTATCGGCCTATCACGAGAAAGTGATCTTTCAATGCGGAGAAAAAAACACTAGTCAGGCTTGTATTGCAACCATACTGAAGCCTGATTCTAATCTAAATCTGCTCAGCTTTAAATATGCACAAATTAGCGTGCACAACACACAGAGTTTACTATGCACTCTGTCATGAGTCAGCACTTTTGACTAGCATAACATCCTGTCTAAAGTTAACATGCCTTTTCTAGACTCAGCTTTATAATTGTGTCTAAACCACAGAGCCAGTAAGTGGATGAATTAGACTTGTGCTGCAGTGTTTAATAGGTAAATATGAGTATTTCATGGCCATAGACAGCTTTATTGCTCAACGGCAATAATAAATCACAGCTGTCATAGTGTGAGAACTGTGAACTGTAAGAGCATCTATGGAGTTCCATACTTCTGCTTTAACTGCTTTTTACTAGATTACATATTTGCATAATTATAGCACAGTTTTTGTGATTTGATAATCGCGTTAAACCATATCGCATTCTCAGGCATTGTTCGCCTTAATAAAAAAGTTACCCGCCAATTAGCGTGTAACACTGTTTCATGTACTCGTCAGCACTGATTTTTACTTGCATTTGGCGTTTGATGAGTGCTCAAAGTTGCTTCTTTATAGGAAATGTGATTTATCATGATTTCTGACCATTTTCAAAAAGCAGAATAAAAATAGCTTGGTGTGTGTGTGTGTGTATATATATATATATATATATTATTTTTATTTTTATTTTTTTTTTTTCTAGCACCCCCTTGTGGCCCACACCCCAGTTTGAAATGCCATGTTCAAAATTACTTTTGTTCCACAAAAGAAATGAATGTGTTTGGGACAACAGGAGGGAAAATTTAATAATTCATTTACATTTTTGTCCATTTTATCTCATTGGCGTTTAGTAGACATAACTAAGATATTAAGTAGATCTTCTTTGTGAATTTTTTTTCTTCTATTTTTCTGTTGGCTCACTTACTTATATTCCATATTAATTTTTATTCATGATTTGCATGTTCTCAGTGACTCATACACTCTATTTGTACCCAAATCTTTGGTCTGTTTTTACACTATATTTTTGATCCATTTTCACATTACAGCTCAGCTAGGGTGACCCCCCGCCCCTCTCCTGACCCATGCAAACACAAGCACCCTTGTTTTCACAAACACAGGACAAAGTGTCTGGAACACAAGCGTGTGCCGGAAGCGGCTCTTTCCCGCGCTCTCCTGGCCTGAGCCACACTGTTTGTGTGTGAATCAAATTATGGAATTTGGACCATGCAGCAAAGAGTTCATTAAACCGAAAATAACAAAATGTAATGATGAATAGAGAAAAAAAGTGCATTAGACAGAGGAGCTCTTCATGTACATGTGTGGGTGGCTGTTTGAGACTGCTGATAGCTCTCTTATATGAACAAATTGTCCAAGTCTGTTCCTGAACACCTGTATTTAAACACACCACCAATTTTCCTTACAGGCAAGCATAAGTCTCAGTTATAAACATTTGTCATTTTGCTGCCCAATGTAGTAGGTAGGTGGGTTTGTGTGAGCATGTTTTGGTATTGCTGTTGGGACCGTATTTCTGAAAATGTCCCAAGAGAATAGCAAATCCTGTTGAAAGCGTTTTGCGAAGGTTGTCCCCACAGGTAAAACATATTAATAAATGCTCTAAATATAAATTCACATGTGTGAAAGAGTATGTGACTGCATGTGTCTGGAAATGGTTGTCGGGTTGATAAATGCTGTTATGACACCAAAACCAGAGTATCGTTAAAGGGATAATTCTGCCAAAAATGAAATATCTTTTATCATTTACTCACCCTCATGTTGTTTAAAACCTGTATGATAGATATTTTGAAGAATGTTTTGAAGAACTGTTTTTGTCCATGCAGTGGAAGTCACTGGGGCCCGATGTTGTTTAAACTTCAAGAGTTTTCCATATATCTTCAAAATATCCCACAGAACATCTTCTTTTTATGTTCTTTAATTAGAACGCTCTGATGTGCAGTCTGATATGGTCTGGATGTTTTTCTCATTTTCAAATTACTAGCATGTACTGTATGTAGACACAAACACACTCTGAATCTGGGTATGAGGTGCTCGAAGTCTGTACAATTTTAGGAAAAAAGGTGACGGGTTAAAAATAGTAGTAACAAAAAAAAAAAAAGATTTAAGAAAAAAAAAAGTATTATTATTTATTATTGTTATTATTACAACTATAAAATTACCATACTAATCTTTATGGCTATCTTAATTTCTTTATTTCAAAAATGTTAAATGTCTAGCTTTTTTTTGGAAGACCTTAAAGCTTCTTTTTTTGTTGACAACAGTTTAAGTGCTTCTCAATATAAGTTTGGGAAAATGGTTGGCACATGTTACATTCCCAAACGCACATTATATATGCAACCCAAACCCATAGATTCAGAGATGGGTGAATGTGGAGCAGCATTTACTGAGAATCGAGCCGCTCTGAGACACTGAAAACATAGAACTACTTGCATGTAAAAGAACACAGTGCTGCGATTCACTGCGAAACACAAAGCTTATACTTGCACATATCGCGACTTCAGTTTAATTCCAAATTAATCATGAAGACCTAAGGCGCTATCTGTGTTTGTGTGTGTGTGTGTGTGTGTGTGTGTGTCAGGAGGCCAGGAAGACAGCATTGTTATGTTCAGTGTCAGAGTCTCACAAGCAGCGGTCCACACTGCACTCATGAATCAAAACACTGGCTTGCTTGATACTCTTGTTAATGCACACAAACACACAGCATCAGTCTGCAAATAACCCAAAATCCAAGTAGTCTGAGATCCTTATGTCATGGGAACTTCTCTTCTCTCAAAGACCTTCTGTGTTTACAGATCTCTCATAGAAACATCATTTTTCTCAGATGTGTATGATATCATCCCTAATAATTTCCTGAACTAAGGCAACATTGTTGGCAAGAGTGGTTCTCAAACTCTCATTTAGTTCTTCAGTACTAGAAGGCAAACCTTTGTCCTTTCTGTGTCACTCCGGGACTCGATGTGCTGAATGTGCTTTCATTACGATCTAGTGTGTGACTTTGATCTAGCCTCCAACTGTCATGTCCTCTTGTGCACATTCTACAAATACTCAGCAAAATTACAGAGAGCAAAGTTTAATTCCCTTGATTGAGGTAAACACAAGCTTCTCAATGGTCAGAGCAGAGGTAGATGTATTTGAAGAGCATTAAACTGTATGCTGTTGCTGTGGGTAATCGCACATTTATCCTGAATGTGAAACTGACATGCAGTGTCACTAAAGCTAATGTCTTCTCCTCTATCTTTTTCTCCAGAATGCCATGGTGTCATTCAAGGAGCTCTGCGGCTTGACTCCGGCAGCTAACATGAAACAGTGTATCCTGACTGTGTCCTCCTGGCTGATGAACAGCGAGCGAGCTCAGCGGGTAACAGTAGATCTGAGCGGGGCCTACCCCACCATGGAGGCCCATGGCCCCGTTCCAGAGCTACTGCGTAAAGTGCTCACCGCTTATGACACGGTAGGGTGAAATTCAACAGCGTGACCCTAACTGTAACACTATGTGAATAACCTAGCACATGTGAACCATTAATATATGTTAGGTTGTGGTAAATACTGCAAGATGCAACATGATGGTAATACGTGATAATTCAGCTTGAATATTACATTAACTGGTTTAATAGTTGTAGTAGTGCAAAAATGAACAAAAATAGGGTCTTTAACAAGCATGATAAACATATACTGTATATTACCATAAACGCTGAATATGTAAATCTGACTATACTGTCATAAATCCTGAATACACTTTAGCAAATCCAAATATATTTTTCGTAAATCCTAAATATATAGTTGTAAATATGAATATATAATATATCCTGAATATATAATTGCAAATCTTAATATACTGTCATAAATCCTGAATATATAGTCGTAAATACTGAATACATATAGTTGTGAATATAAATATATAATCATATATCATGAGTATACGAATGACAATCAGAATATATTGTTGTAAATCTGAATATATTGTCATAAATCCAGAATATGTATCCTGGATATATAGTTGATAATCTGAACATAAACAGAATCCCAGAATGTATGTCACAAATCCAGAATGTGTAGTTGTAATATGAATATATAATCATAGGTCCTGAATATGAAATTGAGTCTGAATATAGTATCATAAATCCTGAATCTATAATTGTGAATATGAATATATAGATTTAAACCCTGATTAGGCAAGTTTCTATATATATATTTGTTTTATATTATATTTTTATATATTTAATTTATACTGTACTTAATAATAAATCAAGATATATATTTCTAAATCTAAATGTTTATTTGATAAATCAAGATATATATTTCTAAATCTAAATATCTATAGTTAGACAGCGTTACCTCTGTAGATTAACCTTGACTGTTTCTGAATTCAGTCATAGCCTACAGCAGAATAGCTGCAGCATTCTGCTCTTTCTTGCTTGTTCCTTTTTAATGGGACTTTACTACAACAGATTAAATTCTGCAGAGATGTGAGAGTGTATTTGATTGTATTACACACACACTCACACACAACAACACTCCATACCCTCCAAATCTGCTCTATCACAGCCTGCCGTGTATTTTCCCTTTCATGGCACAATTCCATTTTGATATGAGTAGTAGACGTCCTTATATATAATGTATGCAGGAATGTACTGTGTGTGTGTGTGTGTGTGTGTGTCAGTGCTTGTCAGCCCAAGATTGGCTGTGTAGGATTCCCACTTTGAATTAGGCCTCCATGAGGGTCAAACTAAACTTTGATTTGTCAGGTGTCAAGGTATTTGTTAGACTCTGAATCAGGAATGTAGTGCCTTGTCTCACAGTAGAAATTTTTGAAGAACTTTCTGACACATCTTTGAAAGCACCTGCTTAGATCAGCATGAATTTCTATGTTGGTCCAGGTTGGTTTAAAGTGGTTAGAGCTTTCGGGTTCACAATATACGGATTTACATTTTAAGAAACTAGGGAGTGGAATGAGACATAGCCGCACTCAATGCCTAAGCAGTTTAACAAATGTGTGTAAATAATATACTGTATATCGATGTGTGTATGTTCTTACTTGATTCTGAATTTAACTTTAAACAGTATCATTGAACAAGTAGCTACAACAAAAGAGACAACGAAAGGAAACACATCTCATCTGGCCTGAGGAATGCAGATAAATCTCTTCTGTCAATAGAGCTTATTAGCGAGTGTGCGAATGTGTTTGTGAGTTTGAGCTTTTCTGGGGAGGGTGTTCCTGATTTGGAAGTCTCACTTCCTGCTGAGACCTGACTTCCTGTTACCTGTTTTTGATTTCCTATAGATGATCCAGACGAGTCGCACACTGATCGAATCAGCCGATGGCGTGTACTCTAAACTTACACAAGCACAGCGAGCAGGTAATGTTGCACAAACACACACATACACATAACAGCAGTGAGATTAACAGTGCAAGCACATCGCCAGTCGATTATTTAAATACAGTATGTCACAGTTAGGCATTATTAATGACTGTAATGCTTGTGTCTGTTTACTCATGGAGCAACAGGAAATAAACTCTTACACACAGTTTCATGCTCCGTTAATAATCAGTGAACCCTATAATAATCTACTCTGTAGCTGATGTGACTGTTTCTACATAGCACAGTGGAAAACTGTTTTTCTTTGTGTCTTTTTGCATGTTTTGGAAAAACATTTAAGTCATCTGACCTCCTGTGGACAGTATTGCATAGCCTGGGGGCTTTTTTACCCACATTTGACATAAAACAAATACCAACAGACAGAATTGTCCATTATTTTGAAGTGATGCAAGGGGGCTTGTGCCCTAAAGCTTTTTACTATGTTCACATAGATAAAACTAAGATTTGAGCAAGAGAGAGAGAGAAATATATACTTGAATATAACAATGTTTGTTTAAAAAAACTAAACTTATTATCAATAATTTATCTCATAAATGAATAAAAGGATATGCCACGAGGGTCATGCATTGCAGTGATTTTACAGCGAAAATGGGGTGTTCATTAGCTACAATAACACTATATTTTAAGAATGCAACATTTTATAAGACACAACAGAGAATAGGATATGATATCACGCTTAAGGGCTTCTGTTTTTTAAATAAATAAAATAAAATGTGAAAGTGACTTGTGGCCAAGTAGGGTGTCCCATACTTCGAATTTGTGCTCTGCATTCATCCCATCCACGTGCACACACACAGCAGACTACCGAGACTCTGAGAACCCGCCGCGACCTTTGAGTTACAAGTCTGACTCTCTAACCATTAGGCCACAGCTGCCCCATATACACAACCATTCAAAATGTTAAATATTTTTTAATATGCTCATCAAGGCTGCCTTTATCTGATCAGTAAAAACAGAAATATTCTGAAATATTATTGCAAATTTAAAAGAAATGTTTTCTATTTGAATATATTTTAAAATAAATGAATTGAATCCTTCCTTTTCAAATTTAAAATTCATTTAAATTTATTCCTGTGATGCAAAGCTGAATTTTCAGCATCATTACTCCAGTCTTCAGTGTCACATGATCCTTCAGAAATCATTCTAATATGCTGATTTGCTGCTCAAGAAACATTTCTTATTATCATCAGAAATCATGATACTTTTTTTTTAGTATTCTTCGAATACTATCCACCCTTTTTTTCCCGTAAAAATGGGCCATTTGTAAATTCTATGGGTCTGGCTTCCGGTCTCATCCGTGTCCAGCTATTTTTAGCTGTACAGAACGGCTCGTTTTGCTGCTTGATATTAAAAATTGGTGTGTCTTACCATATTATTCGAATGTGTTGTCTTAATTACGAACACACTGGTTTATAATGCAAACAGTTTTACTGTTTACTGCACATTGTTATTCTTCCCGTTATTTCCCTATAGCAGCTAATGAACCGGAAGTCTTGCCCATAGGCTTACTTCCGCGTTGAAGAAAAAGGTGGATAAAGTTAAAAATAACAGCTTTCATTTGAAAGGTGTGCTGTTTAATATTTTTGTGGAAAACTTAATAAATTTTTTTCAGGATTCTTTGATTAATATAAAGTTTTTGTACAATGTAAAAGTCTTTACTGTCACTTTTGATCAGTTTAATACATCCTTTCAGAATAAGTATTATTTATTCATTATTATTATTTTTTTTTTAGAAATTTACTGACTCAAAACTTTTGAACGGTCGTGCACATTCAAATTCTGCAAATATAGCATCGACTCAAATTTTGTGATCTTTTTCACCAAAATTGAAACGTGAAACTTCTTTACATGAGCTTATGAATGGAAGTCAGTTGAGTGCAATGTCTAGTGTGACTGCGGCCTTAGGCATAACACGACAAATTAGTCTGTAATTATTATTGATAAAAATCTCAAACAAAAATCTTCTACTAAGAAATATTGCTGATTGTACTCATTTCAGGCTGTTTGTGGTTGCTAAGCTACATTGTGCATTAATACATAATGTGTGCATTAATACGGGTGTGTGTTTATAGTCATTTTCCAGTAGCTTCGAATGCAGCTCATGCAATCAGAATCTAAATTTGGAACAATCAGTTTTATAACGTTTCCTCAGAACCCCTGGTCGGCCATGTGTCACCATGTTAATGGACAAATCTGCTTTAGAGAGCAATAGAGCATCAGTAAATAAACAAGGTTGGCGTGCTCTAGCGCCGTCTCCTCGCCCACTCTTTCTCATCTCGTATTCTTCCACCTCCCTCCATCTATCTCGCACCGCTGGAGAGGTTGAATCATGCCTTTGCTAATGACCTTCTCTGCTCTTACTGGTTTTGACTCAAAAATAAAGCCGTTTCTCCAGCACTCTCAGTCTCTCACATTCTGCCGCGCGGATCTGGACTGGTCCGGCTGAGTGTCACAGCTGCCGATCTGAAGCTTAATTAGCAGCGTGAGGGGAGGGTGGGCAGCTGTTTGAGAGAGACGGAGAGCTGTGGAAGGCGCTGATAGCCATGTCCAGCACCTCTCCATTCTAATAAACACTTCGGTCAGACTCTGCTAATTAAATGTGAGTTAAGTAATTATGATGGAGAGGATTGAGGGATTGAGGGAAGGACAAGAATAACTGTCTGTTCATGCTCACGTGTTCAGTTGATTATTGTGTCCCATGGTTGCGTAAGGGCAGAAATATACTCTTCACTTCCCTGGATGCTTACATGCATTTCAATTTCAGTCAGACTAAAAGAATAATGTGCCTTTTTTAAATGTCATTAAATAGTTTAAAGCCAAAATTGTTTATTGTAAAAACTGTATTGATGTTACCATGATCTGCTTAGGCCTAACGTGTATAACATAACATAAACTGAATAGAATAATTGACCGTTTTTGTGAACAGCAGAAGTGTGATTTGACACATTAAACAAACATTCATTCAAAATTTGAATTAGCATTACCAGGTGTTTTTCCACCAAATTATTGTATTTTGGCAGAAAATATTATATATTGCCTTTTTATATCTCAACCAGTGTTTTTTGTATTATTTATATACAATAATAATATGTATTCAAATTTTGAATTAGATTACTTTTTTATATTTCAGTTTTGATTTTAATTTTTAATTTTTATTTTTTTATAATTTTCTTATGTGCTTTTGTATTTTTTTATTTTTTGTTTAAAAAATATTTCATTTCAATTCTAGTTTTAGTAATTTTACTACTTCAACCTAATCTTTTTTTAATTTTATTTAGTTACCAAAGCAACATTTCTAATTTTCATTTACTTTTACATTTTTCATCTAATATTTATATTTCATTTCAGCTTTATTTCAATTAGTAGTTTTAATAGTTCAGGTTTTAGTTAAAGGGGCATGAAATGCATTTTTTTAATTATTATTTTATAACATTTCCTGAGGTGCACTTATAATCTTTTTTATTTTATTTTTTTTATCTAAAATGGTCATAATTTATATATAAATTCTCCCCTGATTTGAATGCTCCGGTGAAAGGGGCGTGTCTGCTTAGAGACTTCAATGTAAACGGCCACTGCTGGTTGGCTAACATCTTTGCATATGAAATGAGCATTAGATGTGGAATGCTAACAAAAATGTTTACAGCGTTTTTACTATAACAGCCACCAAGATGAACTAATTGTGAAAACTAATTGTTTTGGTTATAGCACTATATTTAGAACTACTCCCGTTGCATCAAATGTTAGCGTTACACTGTAGCTGAACACGATTTCTGCAGTCTCACGAATACTTTCATCATAACTAACACAGTGAAAACACAATGTACATAAGAGACACGTTGAACAGAGTAAACTGTGTCATTGTACCACACACCTTCTTGATTATATATGACAATGACACATGCTAAGGGGCGTGTCGAGGGGCGAATCACCGAGAATCATGACTTCACAGATCTCCAGATGTCAAATCCTGCATGGCTTCAGAAGGGTAGGAAATAACTTATATTTTAAGCTGGGGAGTTAGTTTTGAGTTTTTAAATTTGCACTTTAACAATAAATACAATTATCCCAACAATGCAGAATTATATTTTCTCTTGTATTTGCATTTACTATAGCTTTACATGGTCTCATCAGAACAGATCTGTGACCTATTTGTGGTTTGCAACATGTCAGGTGGATGGATGGACTGTCACACTTGCATGTTTAAATGCATTCAAACGCTCACACATGCATGTGTATAAATATAACTGTATGCGTTCAGCTTATATTCATAATAATCTACTTGACATGCTGATATTCAAGGACTCAAATCATCTACGCATTTAAACGCCTATTCAATACTGCCTGTAACTAACACAGGCTTTCTTTAATTCATCGCAATCACTCAGTCCTGCACTTTATTCTGTTACTTTAATCCTGTCCTTCAATTCTTCCCTTAATCCTTTTCTTCATCTAGCTCTTTTTCTCTTGCCTTCATCATGACACCTTCGACTCAAAGATCCCATCCCACATGCAAACATGTCACATCCGATCATCCAATCAGGAGGCGGCCTATTCTAAGAGGATCACCATACATCACCATTGCCATAGCAACCACATTAAACGTAACACGGCAACTTTGTCTGTCATTAAACACTCTCATCTGTATCAAACTTCAAAGGCTCGCAGACACAAACACATGCAGCCATCCTCTAACTCGCTGACAGCTCGGAAAGGTACATTGTGTGGAAATGATGGTTGTCATTTGCAGCCCTATTAGTCCTTCCTTTTCACAAGCCCTTTCCTTGCACTGTGCCCTTGAAAACGTGGCGCTCCAGGTGAGCTCATTTAGATAACAATGTGGTCAGAATACTGACATAGTAAGCAAATAAACTTGAGCGTGCATGGCTGTACTCGTTTAAAATCATATGAATGCTGAGCAACTACAGCCGATTTTACTTAAAAAAGAGTATTTATGACTAGCTAGCCTTGCAGTAGCAATGTATCTTGGCATAAAAATCAGCTTTGGCAGTGGAGACAAGAGGAGCTGTTCTTGGACAGAATCCTAGCTGAGTGAAGTGGACGGTGGGCAGGTGTTAGGGAGCGTTTTGACACCTTCAGGCTTAGCGCCTAGAGAGGGTGCGTCTGAACTTGCACAAATACACACTCAGACGTTTCTCTTACACATGTGCACTAGTCGCACCAGCTGAGAGCCCACGTCATATCTAGCGTTTCATTCAGGATGTCACCAATGTGTTCTGCAGGTTTGTGGGTGTTTTTATCCATGACAGAGTGTGTGAAAACCAGAGTAAAAGTAAAACAGGCAGCAAATTCAAGAAACAGGAAGTGTGAAACATGTGCGTGATTGGAGCACTACTTTGCTGTTGCTTCCTTTAACCTTTGAATGTCATATTAAAGCAATAAGCCTTAATTAAATCAATAATTATTAAAGCAATAATTCACTGTAAACCACGGCTTCACAGGGCTTATTGCTTTTATAAAATAGTTATTCCATATACGTAGTAAGGCTTCACAAAATAAAACAGAGAAAATAACGTGTAATAATATTAATAAAAATATTATTCTTCCGCCAAACAATGTAGTTCCTCAGAAATGGTCGTGGTTCCAACAAAGTGGTTGCCGAGCAACACACAAATGTAAACAAAGGTGTGTGTTTGTAGAGTAATTTACAACAGCTTCGGACTTGGTTCAACCAATCAGAATCAAGGACCGGAACTATCCGTTTTATAATTATTGATAACCGTTTCAACCTCACAGAAAAAAGAGAGATAATTGATCATTAAAATAAGAAATAGTCAAATTTTGAGATATGAAGTCACAAATGGCAAGATATGGAATTACATTGAAAAATATTAAGGAGAAATTGTGAAAGATGAAGTTGCAGTTGATTATTTTAATTTGTTTATTTTAATTTATTTGTTTGTTTTTGGCATTATTCAGCCTTTATTATGATAGGACAGTAGCTAGATAGGAAGCAAAGTTGGAGAGAGAGAGGTAATGACTGGATTTCACCTCCAAAAATCCTTAAGACGGACTTCCATTTTTATTACCTGTCTTTCATTTTTAAAGGGTAAACATTGCTTTTCTCTCTTTAACCTGAAAGATATTTGTGTCAGAAATCCCCAACGGAAAATACCTGGTGCTGCCACAACACTTTTTCATAAGGGATTGATGGCTATTGGTGCAAAATGTACTTTTGTTTACTAGGTAGAAAACATATTTTTGATAGAGTGTAGTCAGATATAAACTGTTCTCCGTGAGAAAAAAAAACATTTGTGCCACCAATTTTTGTCAACATAAACAGCACTTACTTATCTGCCATCAGATTGGCTCACTGACACTGAGATGCTGTTAACAAACGTTTCTGAATCATACAGTTGGCTTTTCATCAGCTCTATTATTTGAAGCAGATTCTTTTTATTTTCACATGTTTTCATTTTAATACATCCATCTGGCCATGCATCCATTTGTCGCAGTGCTCTGTTTGTTTTTTCCTATCTCTGACTGTCTCTGCTGTGAATGATATATGGAGTGAGTCACGACTGCGATTCGGTTGCCCTGTGGCAGCGTGTCAGAAAAAACAGCTTCTAACAATAACAGTGCGCCCATATTACTCTGTGATATCTTTGCCCATATGTTTACAAAACATATTCTTGAGGTCCACTGTATGCTGTCTAGGAATCATAACAGATGTTGCTTTATTGGACTTTCAGGATTGGACTTTCATGAGGATCTGCATCGGATCGGGGCAAGAGAAGGACTGAAAGGGAGGAAGTTACAGAAGGCCATGGAGAGTTACGCTTGGAACATCACTGTGCTGAAGGTTTGTACCTTTTCTTCATGTTCTATTATGTTATTTCCTCTTTACCCTATTTAGCACAACACTTCAGTATAGGGGATAATCCTTACAGGTTTGCTTGCTAATAGGTTTGCATTCAGTGCAGTTACTCCAAGTGTTTCCTGGCTTGCAGCTCAACCACAACCAATCAGATTTCACGCTAGTCTAGGCCACAATTAAATAGCTTTTATCCTGATATCGTTGTGTACCTTACAGTGGCTGAAGTTAAAACTACGTGATCCTTAAACTTGCACTCTGAAGCCGTGGAATTACAGAACACCGTAATTTATAAAATTATATGTGTGCATTATTATAAAAAGTCTGTAGTGTAATCATATCAATAGTTACTATTATTGTTAATACAAATGTATCACCCAACATAGTATTGACATTAGTATAGGATCTCCATATTTTCTCTGCTTTTTTATTGATCTGATTGGTACTAGGATTGTCTGCTATGCAGCTTCTTATAGCTTTCAGGTATTAATACATTTTATTTATGTATTTATTTATTTATTGTTATGGACTTCTAAGAAGCACAACTGTTTTTAACATTGATAATAATATGAAATGTTTCTTCAAATCATTATATTAGAATGATTTCTGAAGGATCATAAGACACTAAAGACTGGAGTAATGGATTTGAGTAAACGTTAGATGATGGTAATTTATATTGCCATATACTGTGCATCTCTAAACAGATATAGCACATGGAAGAAAGACAATTAACCTGCAATGATGCTCAAGGGTCTTTCCAGTCTTACCCATTATCCCACCAACACTGTGAAAAGTCATTTGTGCAGATTGCTAAAAACATCGTCAGACATCTTGATCTGTAGTCCTGGCAACATGGTAAAACAAAAGAGCTATCCATAAAGTGAACATATCTACTTTCCCCCCTTCTTTCCAGCTCTCTCTCTCTCTCTCTCTCTCTCTCCGTTTAATCACTCTTGCTCTCTCTTTATCTCTCTGGAGATGTGTTTATATGTTTATGGTGTTCATGATAAGATAAGCTTCACTAAAGTGCCATGTTTTCTAACAAATTATTTTGTCCATACTTATGTAAACAGATAAACCGCACACAATGGGAACAAAGATAAAGAGATGTCATCTTTAATGTGCGATAGTGTTAATGAATGTGTCAAATTGCGAAACAACCGTATGGATGTGTGTTTGGTCTAGTTGTAGATTTAATTGTCATTGGCTGTCATTGGCAATTCACTCTTGTTGACCTATCTAAGTTTTAGAATATTTTTGTAGCATATTTAATGGATGTTTATGTATTTAGAATAGAGAGTTTTAAAAAAAAAAATAGGTTTGTGTGCATTTGCAGAGCAGGTATGCAGCACAGGTGGGGCGGATTGTTGTCTTAAGTCTTTAATTGAATTAGATGACTTTAGACTAAAGCACTAAAGAGGCCTAAAAGGGATTGAACTGTTTGTATTTCACACAAAACTTACTGTTCGTGTGTCTTTGTGTGCATGGGCTGATTTATTTATTTCTGTTGAAATACATGAATTTCGCACCAATAGATAAGGGTTTTTCAAATGTATTGATTATCTACACCCAAAGATAATTAGGCGTGGAAATCTTTAGGCACTACACGATCCAGTCTGATTTTGATTCTGGGAATTATGATCCGATTCTAAAGCGTTTCTTGATTTACATTTTTTTCTTATTAATTAATGAGTTTACCAACTTTGAATATAAAATGTATGTTGAATTTGATTAAATTACTAATATAAGTATAATTACATGTTAATAATAAATCCAAACAAGTGTACGTTAAGAATTATTAAATAAATAGCTTCAAAACAATATAATTATAATATAATCTTTGTGAGGGACACATATCCTAAAATTTAAAGACAGCATTATTTTTTCATGAATAAAAACCTGTTAATACTGTGTGAAAATCATATCGTATGATATTTAAAATGTGATGTTAAAAAATTACATTGTCACTGTATTAAAGCTAACAGCAATTTAAAAAATGTTATCTTGAAAATCTGAATTATTAATAATTGTGTAACTTTAACAGCATATGCTCTTTTCTACTCTTTAAATTGTTTATGTATAATATTATATGTATTTATAAATTTATTTATAAAGCACTTTTCACAATGTTTTTCCAAAGCAGTGTTTTAAAAATTATTGCATTATATAAATGTTATATATATTTAATATATATAATTTATTTATTAAGTCAATTTGTAATATATTTAATAAATAAAGTTAACATATGTAGGCCTATATTTTTAAATTTGGTTTTCTCTCAGATATTGCACAAACCTCTAAAACTAATTCATTTGAAATATTGTGTGCTTCATTATGCTGATAAACCACTTCATTTCATGCTTAATTTTATCCTGTGACACTTTGGGATGAGTTAAATGAGTCCTGGCTCCAGGAAGTGACATCAAACTGTCACCCAGTACACAGAAGTGTTCCATCCAGGCTTTATAAAGTATGTACCACCTTGTCTTTCTGCAGTGCTCTTAGCCTCTCTTCTCCCCACAGCCTAAGAGTCTATATGCATCATGCCCATATGCATAATTCATCCGTTTTAAAATATATCACTTATTTATGGCAAAAGACTCCTCTATCCGGGTCAAGGAGCCTCTTCAGCTCTGGGCACCCATGCAGGTGTCCTCCGAGGATCCATTCTGGAGCACATGCCGTCTGTATAAGTCTCACCTGTACTGTCTGTTTCACATCAGGCCGCATAAAAGAGCGCCACTGCGGTCTGAATGAGTAAAAGCGCAGTGCAGCTGATGTTGCAGTGTGCTCTCCTAGGGAGTTGTTGTCACATTGAGTAAAGTTGAATCTTTTTTACTCTGATCCTCCATTAGGAACGCTAGGTGACCTCATGATGCGGTTCTCCTGAAAGCGCTTGGGAGATTTCATTCGTGGTTGAATCATAAATTATAACACATTTTTTGAGAAATGAGTTCAGTTACATATGGATTTGGACAAATAAGCCTCAGTTGATCATATCTAAAAATTCCAGTTCCTGTGATTTGACAAGGAAAATGCTAGGTTTGTCCTAGGCTTAGATTCATACCAAGGCTGGGGAGAACCGGTGTCCTTGTGAGAAAGATATAAAGCAAATTGATGTGTGGCTATGCATGTTTTGCAGGTGAAAGTGTGCGTGGTTTGATAATATGTCCTTGTATATTAGCATTTATTTATTATGTCCCTTCAAAATGTCTTTTCACACACATAAAAGCTTCAATCAATTCCCTGGCACAGTGTTTTAAGGGACATTTACACAGGAAGAGGAGACACACTGTCCTGATCCTCCTCCCTTCCCTGTCCCATCCTCTCACACCGTCTCTGTCCCCCTCATCCCGTCCCCTCTGGGTTGTTTCCAGAAAGAGATGAAGGAGAGGTTGATTTATGGAGGGTATTGGCAGGATTCTGGCTGTGCTGTGTGTGTGTGCAGTGCCACCAGCTCTATGTGCTCAGTCACCTTGTGTTAGACTGAACCCTGCAGGCTGGATGCTTTCATTGCATTTAAGTAGCATTTATGATTTATTCTCAGTGTTTGCATCTAGCATCTAGCAATGAGAAAGAACATTTTTATGCAGTATGGAGACATTTTTATTTATTTATTTGTTAAAAAAATTTGTTTTAATTGTAGTTTTAATTATATTAATAAGTAATTCTTGAACTAATGTGTTTTATATATATGTGTGTGTAATCATGTAATTTTGATGCATTATTGATATATTATTATAATTAAAAAATTATATAAAACATTAAAATAAATAAACGTATATTTACAAATTACAAATATTTATTTATTTATATTTCATTTTTTTCTATGTGCTTTTCTTAAGATTCAAGAAGTGTCAAGATCAGTTATAATTTCTAACTTATTTAGAATTTTGTATCAATTTATGATCTAAAAAAAAAAACAGAAGAATGCATGGTTTCCATATGTTTGACAATATTGGATTTGGAATGAATTATTGCAATTTGCGCAATTTTAGCACCTCCTGTTTGCACATTTTTGTTGTGAAACCTCAGAAGTTCACAACTTAGACTGTGTTTACTGTCAATACGTAAACTTCTCTTTTATTTTTTTCCCTGTGTCTCTTAGGGTCAGGCAGACTTGTTGAAGCATGCAAAAGGAGAAGCGGCAGACACTTTGCGACAGATTCACTGTGCTGCTCACTCGTGCGGCTTGGCCAAGAACGGAGCCTCCACATCCCCTGCCTCACCTCTACTGCCACCCCACGCACGGCCTCTGCACACCATCCACGAGACTGAGCCGGACAACACCACCCTGCACTGAGAGAGACGAAGAGAACAATTATTATCTTCTTTTTTTTAGTTTATCCATATTGTGAGGAAGGTGGTCTTTGCCACTTTAGACCAGGGAAAGGGAGCCATAAAGGAAAGAGTCAGGTGGGTTGAATCAGTGAAGGACAAACAGGAGACAGTTTAACTTTGATCAGTGTGCTTTACTCTCTTCCCAGCTCCACCATGCCTGCTGGGCTCAGGTCTTACATTGGTATCCCCGGTGTGGAGTCGTGTTTTAAAGGATTATAGTGACCTGCTCTCCTGTGAACACAGCTGCTGTTGCAAATTAGCTGTGATCACTTACTCTAACCACGACTCCAGTCAAAAGCCCCAAATCTCAATCATATTCAGTCATTTAAAGTGATAAATGAAAAATGTCTGTCATCATTTACTCACCCCAAAGTCGTTCCAAACCTGTATGACTTTCTTCCGTTTAACACAAAAGAAGGTATTTTGAAATATTAATGTTCTCGTGGTTTTTGTCCATGCAATGAATGTCAATGGGGTCCAGTGCTGTTTTGAACGTACAGTTTCATTGTATGGACAAAAGTGGTTAAAACATTCTTCAAACTATCTTATTTTGAAAAAAACGTATGTTCGTAAATCTGCAGTAAAGTCTAAAATGGGTCAAAACTGCATGGAGGGTTTTGAACTTAAATCTCGCCAGACTCCAGACGGAACCAAATTTTTCGAAAAGTACAAAACTACTTGCTGATAGAGATGTAAAGCATTTTGAGTAAACAAAGAGAGCGTCAGGAAACAGAACAAGACAGAAAATACAATGCAAACCACTTACAGAGGCAAAGGCCTCCTCATTTTACACCAACTTAGAACTAAAGAATCTCTCACGCCCCCTGCTGGCTCCTCCACACATTTGTATGAAATTTAGAACTGACTAATATAAAAACGGTCAGCTTAATACACCTTGGTCCTAAAAGGGCCTTTCTCCAGGGGTCGTGTGTGTGTGTGTGTTTGTGTGTGTGTGTGTATATATATGCATGTGTGATGCATATGTGGTGTATTTTGAATAAGGAAAAAGTGTGTAAATTGTTTCTAAACTGGAAATAGGCTCTACTGGGAAGATTAGAAACTCTGGGAAAATACAGATCTCGGTCGTTGAGAAAAGCACCACTGAGGATCAGACAAGCAAATAAATATTTCAATAAATGAAGAATTAATCATTTTAAGACAAAGTAAAGGACACTTGACCATCTCATTAAGAAACACATCACACCCAATAATACACCCTGTTCATGAATATTGTTATTACTGCTGTTAATATTGTGGGTAGGTGTTAATTAAAATGGAGGTTATTTTATATTTATGTAAACGGGTGTCATTCTGTACCAGTTTTCTTCAGTGGAAACTTCATAGGAACAGAAAATGTAAATGGTTGGGAGACAAAGGTGGGAAATATCGTTTGGGTCAAAGAATTTGGGTGTTTACTGTCACATTAATGTCAAATAACATCTGAGTTAGATGATGTCCATCATTTATAAAGCCCACATGATGTTATATAAAAGCTGAATGACATCAGAAACGTCTCCAGGTCATTTTTTATACTTATGTTGTATTACATTTTCAAAAAATCAGAGGACATAAGCTACTGTTCAAAAATTCGGTCAATAAAATGTTTTATTGCTTCTGAAATAAGTCTTATGCTCAACAAGGCTGCATTTATTTGATCAAAAATACAGAAAGAACAGTAATATTGTGAAATATTATTACAACATTAAAAAAAGTCTTCTATTTTAATATTTTTTTAAATGTATTTTATTCCTGTGATGGCAAAGCTGAATTTTCAGCATCATTACTCCAGTCTTCAGTGTCACATGATCCTTCAGAAATCATTCTAATATACTGATTTGCAGCTCAAAAAACATTTCTTATTATTATCAATGTTAAAGACAATGTTATTTGAAATAGAAATCTTTTGTAACATTATTTGATCACTTTTGATCAATTTAATGCATCATTGCTGAATAAAAACTTTTCAAAGGTAGAGTAAATGACAAAAGATCATTCAAGTTTTAAACTCATTGTGCATTCATGAAATACATTGTCAGTGTGTGTCCTCTGGGAATCGAACACAAGACTTTGGCATTGTTATATTAAGCTACAGGAACACAAATAATGTATCCAAAGACACATGGCATTGTTACAGACCATTACAAACATTCATATACAGTCATTTACAACTAAGATGATATGTGTTGTATAATTTTTGAATTCCTTCATGTTTTACATTTCTCTGTACGTTTCATCATAATTAGCCATCTCTAGAATTCTCTGTAGTGTCCTATGACTTGCTCACATCCAAAAACCTCCATTTACATGTAATGTGAATGCCATTACTCTCATGCAATCCATCACACATCACATAAATATACTGATCTTTCTCTGTGGTGAGTTGGGACGCTCCATCTACCTGCGTATGTGGTCATTACCTCTGACTGCTCTCTGACCTTCCGCTTCACACAAAGGCATCCTGTCATTCGTATTCTCCTGCTGCTTTATTTGTTAGTGACGCCGTGGCGCAGTTGCTCTTTTGTTCCATTCAGCCTTTTGTCACTATATCAGGACCCTCTACATTTGCAGCTAATTAAGTCCAGGCCTCATCACACACTCATTCTGCTGGCATTCGCTAACGAAGCTTGTCTGCCCCTCCACAATAGTCCTAAAGAGCTCTCTGTACAATTACTTGGATACAGGCACACGCTAATGACAAAGATGCTAACAATCCTAACAGTTCTTTATTGTATCATAATCCTGCGTCAAATGAGAAACATGACATTGAAGAAATAAAGGGGGTAATATCAGCTGGATTTCTTTGTCAGTCTAATTTATGCCTATAATTAACCTCGGAGGATGAAGGGGAGGGTGGCACATCTGTATAAAAAACACTAGTCCCGTATCAGAGAGTGAAAGGACCATCATATTTGAAGTCCATCAGATACATGACATTTGTCTACAACAAGACCGGGGCAGCAGCCAGACTCATGGACTGCACAGCCAAGGTAAGACCAGTCAGAGACTGTTCAGAAATTATTTGATCGATTTAAACTGAAGGCTAAAATTGTAATGGTTCCATCTGGGGATAATACAGTTTAATTTGCAATGACTGCAATGACATGCTGGTCATGAAGCTTCATTGGAACCAAAAAATTATACAAGCTGCAGCTGAACTGATAAAGAGTAACGCAATCAGTAAACTTTCCAAAAGAAGGTTCTTAAATAGAAGATTTAAAACATTTAACTCGAAAACACAGATGTTTCTTTTTCTCCAAAATTAATTAAATCTCTAAAATTAATCAACAAGGCTATTATAGCCTAACTAGTGTTAGTATTGACAGCACTCATAGTAATTAGAACTCAGAATTCCTGGAATAAACAATTCGATTTTTATGTGAGATATGCTATAATTTAACTGTATTTAATTATCTTGAAAGTTTTCTATTTGTACCTGCATGCCAGGTAATGGAAAATAACATTTTTAAAAGAAAAATATATATATTTCAATTCAAACAAATAAAGGGACACTAACAAACAAATTGAGTTTCATTATTTAAAATAAACCTATTTTAGTGTGGTGAAGATTCTATTTTCATAAATCACTTTCGATCATAAAAACAATCAGATAAAACACAAGCAATCAAAATCAGATGAATAGTTTAATAAGAACCTTTTTTTTTAGTGTGGTGAAGGATTTCTATGTGGATTTCTATATGGGATAAAAAGTTATAAAAACTCCGTATTGCGCTGCTATTATCCAAAACGTTGGAACTGTTTAATTAATATTCACCATTGATTGACCGCATCCTCTCTCCATCAGAGAGTTCGGCTGCTCCTCTTCATGGCTCTGCTGGCGCACCTGGCTCGAGACGCAGAAGGCGTGGCCACCTGCTGCTCGAGCGCTTCAAGGTCCTGCAAATTATACGAGATTCTGTGCCGCGCGGGACGCCGAAACGTTGGAACTGTTTAATTAATATTCGCCATTGATTGAACGCATCCTCTCTCCATCAGAGAGTTCGGCTGCTCCTCTTCATGGCTCTGCTGGCGCACCTGGCTCGAGACGCAGAGGGCGTGGCCACCTGCTGCTCGAGCGCTTCAAGGTCCTGCAAATTATACGAGATTCTGTGCCGCGCGGGACGCCGAAACGACACCTCCGTTGCCAGGCATATCGGCCGTTTTAATAACGACGCTGCTGTCGGGATTCTAACACTTGGCAAACGTAAAGTGGGCGAGAGACGCGTCCAAGACCGCCTGCAACAACTCCTGCACGGCTCACGCAATCAAGCGGCGGGAATCCTGACTATGGGAAAGAGATTCGAGGACGGCGGGCACCTGCCGCTCGTGTTCGCGGGCTTGAGACTCGGACTGGAGCGTCCGCTGAAATATCTGATGCCCAGGGAACCTGAAGATCTGGACGCTTATGAAAAACGATGACACTTGCCGCTTTTAAAAAAAACACAGAAGAGCTGTTCATTGGAGACGTCAATTTGTAAGCTGACACAGAAGGCTAATTCTTAATGGGGTTTTAATATAACGTTTTTGATTCGATTAAAAAAAAGGTTTGTGATTAATAAGTTAGGCTACCCAAAGAGATATACGGTTTGTTTCCCCTCTAACGTAAGTCACATACAGTCAAATGTAATTTAATGTTAATTTTATGTCTCTATAACGTAAGTTGTACGCAATTTTACGTAGGCCTAAGTAAATGTTCGTTTAAAAACAAACATTAAAAGTTCTGAGGGAATCACAAGGTGCAATATCCTTTCATTTCCATAGTGAACAGCTATAGGCCTATCACCTGTCTCTGCCCTGATTAATGAAACACGCAACTAAATTCAATAGATGTTCATGATGAGCATTTTATTATAGTCATCAGGGCAGAACCATTTATCTCGTTTTAATAAAGATGGGTTGTTATATTTTAGTCATGTGTAGTATGTTTTTTTGGTCAGCAGGCGGCAGACGATGTAAATATTGTAAAATAACACTGACTTCACAATAAAGTTCAAGAACACTCTTTTTGGTTTGAGAAATGTATGAAAACTTACAAAGCTTCAATAAAACAACTAAATTGCTTGAGACTAAAGCTAAACTACACAACTAAAGCTAGAGAAACAAAAAAAATGAACTTACGTATTTTCTGATTCTAACATGAAATTAAATGTTATCTTGGGAAGAAAATGCTCTTCCACAACATATCACAAATTATGAAATAGAAGGCCTATGTGATTTTTTATGACTTTTTCTGATAATTTGATCCAATATAATAATCATGAATGCAAAGTCATACACAATGAATCATACACAAACACGTGTGAAAACTTGCCCCAGTATCATTGTGACAGCTTGTCTTAACAACCTGACACATTTTAGGAGATAATTTGTGTTTTTCAAAGACCCATGCTTTAATCGCTTGACTCCCACTGCCTGTGAAAAAAATTTTCAGATTGTTCCTGCAGCCTTGCCAGTAAGTATTGACCCAGAGCTGTATCCTTTCAGATTTCACCCTTATAGAAATTCCTGTGTGTGTTGTGGGAGATGCTGCTTTTGTCTGGTAATATATGTAAATATCTGCTCAGCACAGATGGCTGTTCTGCTTTCCCTTTCACACCATCTCTCTCTCTCTCTCCACCTAATTATTGTGTTTCTGGTAATGTCAATGTCCCTTTAAACCCACTTCAGCCCTTAAAGTCTCTTTATTTGTGGTTTTAAGACTCCGTACTGCTCCCATTACAGCCTCTATAACTGTCACTCAGTCACTAGAGATCTGCTTGTGCCATATTAATTTGGTTAAATGCAAAAGATTTTTCTGCAGGCTTTCAGATAGATTTTCTTCTCGCAAACAAATATATATCTGCATCCACTCAGCAGCAATCAGTGCTTCACTGTTAAGGTAAATGTAATTATTATTCATTGTAGTTTAATAATTATACAGTATGTAATAATTATATGTAGACAGACAGATAGATAGATAGATCGTTCCAAATAAAAAATATGAATATTAATAGTAAAAAAACTTGAGCTCTTATATATATATACACAGTGGGTACGGAAAGTATTCAGACCCCCTTAAATTTTTCACTCTTTGTTATATTGCAGCCATTTGCTAAAATCATTTAAGTTAATTTTTTTTCCTCATTAATGTACACACAGCACCCCATATATATAGAAAAACACAGAATTGTTGACTATAAACTGTATATATAGTCCAAACACCAAACATTCACATATATAAAAAAATAATACATAGATAGATATTCCTCATAAAAATATGAATGATAACAGTAAAAATAAAAACATATATATACAAATAAAAAATAATATAAAAAGTATAAAAATTACTTGTTTTGGTGCAACCTAATGTATTCAGGTTTATTCTGTCATATTAAATCATATTTATGAATTAAACTAATTAGTAAATTTTTAAGGTTCTTCGAGAATCTATGTTCACTGTGATCTACTTGTGCCATTTTTTGCCATTGTTACTCTTTGTGCTTCTTCCTTTTGAAAGAGAGTGGGAGAGAGAAAGGGAACGAGAGAGAAAGAGGGAGGGACAGAAGAGTAGAGAGATAGCAGTGAGTGGAAGAGAGCTGCAGTAGAGATTGTACACCTGCCTCAGAGAGGACACAACAGATGAAAAAGAAGAGAAGGATGCAAAGAATCATCTGACCTCGTATTCGGACAACCTAAAAAAACAACAAAGAACTGGAATTCAAAGAAAAAAAGAGAAGTGTGGACAAGCTGTGTGAAGACTGAGAGGAGGCATTGAGGAGACAGAACACAACCAACAAAGTAAAGAGATGAAGCCTGTATATTGAGAGTATTTTAAGAGAAGACGACAGAAAATCCTGCTGTTTCATTGAAGAGAGAGAGAGCAGAGCAGATGTACCAAACTCATGGGCTGTAGAAAGTGAGCACAATATCACCACAAATTAGACAAACTTAACCATCCGGACATAGACTGCTGGGTGACAAGGATGCATAGTACCAAACTACAGTTTCTTGAGCTTAGTGTATAGCATCTAATTACTGCACAACATGCTCTTTAAAGCAGAGACATTGAAGATTGGAGTGAAACTGCTGCAGAAGGCTTTCAGCTGAACTGATACGGTCCTTAACAAGCAGCCATTAGCACCTTGTACACAGTTTGAACTTCGGACAAAATCACCTCACCTCTCTCCTCTCTACTTTCTCTCATTCTCTGTTCTGTATGTGATGGAGGTCTGAGGATTAGTCATCATGCCAGTGATGAAAGGGCTTCTGGCCCCTCAGAACACCTTTCTTGACACCATCGCCAAGCGCTTTGATGGCACACGTGAGTAATTCTGTTTTTCTCCAACCTCTGTCACAGCTTTCACCTTCAGAGACTCTGAAACTCATTCTAATGCAGCTTCTGACCTCATATATAAAATGGGAAAGGAGTTTCAAGTCTTACTATAGTATTTACTAATAGTTTGAATTAGCTTTTATTTCTCAGTTATCATTTAAATTTTAGTTTTGTGCTTTTGTAATGTGTATAAAATGTTAGCTTTTTTTATTTTGTTTCTTTAATTTATTTTATAATAATAATGACGTACCTTAGTACTTTTAACTTATTTAATTCAGTTAGTTGGCAACATTACGGAGATAAATTATTTTTAATCTAATATTTATATTTTATTTTATTTCACCTTATTTCAGTTACTGAAAACATTTTTTATTCGTTTTAGTTAAGAATAACTATACTGTGTCAAGTTCTCAAGAAATAGTGAAGATTTGCTAACATATAAGTCTGCAAAGGCTAGACTAAATTTTAGATAAGATTTTTTTCTCATGAAATATTTTTCAGACATTTTTCAGGCAATATATATATACATTTCAAATATGCATATTTTAAATAATGAGATCATGTTGCCTCAATTATAAAAAAAAATTAAAATCCTCATTTGTAAAGATTAAAATCAGAATACTTGAATGGAAAATACAGAATGTCCTGCTCATTTTATTTGCTGTGGTATAAGGTCTTCCTCCTTCCTCCATTATGCTCTTTTTCATGTTTATTGCTTACAGTTTGTACCTCTGTTCAGAGTCCTTTATTTTGTGACAAATTGTAAGAAGTTCAGTATGAGCATTATAATGTTTACTTAATATATGTTAATTCAGGAGGCAGACTCGTGCTGAAATTTTGCCATCCTTGACGGTTGAATGTCTCATTTTAGTATCAGTAGGTCAGATGAGGGATGTTGTATCATCTTGAGGAATTGTACTTGGTAATGTTTAGGAGTCGTGCTTTTTGCTGTATGCATAAATCTAGGCTGAACTGTTGTATTTGAGTGTTTGTGTGTGTACATTTGAGAACAGAAAAAACCCTGAAGTGTTATTCATTGCAAGAACGCCACTCAGTGTTCAGTAGTGTGGGAGTTATGCACTGCAATTCTGTGCAAACACGAGCGAACAAATGATGGATGGCAATAGATGATGGGATCATTTTGTATAAGTGGTCTTCACTCCCTCTCTACCTGCCATCATGTCTGTCGAGGGAACTCAAAGCGCACTAAAGCCATGAAGTTGGGCATGACTAAACCTTGAATGTGCGATAGCATGTGCGAATGTGTTGAATTTACCCTATCTGCTCTGAAATGACAGACACAATGGTGTTAGTCAGTGTGTTATAGTCTGATCCGTCAATACAGGATATAGTGTAAGTCACGTTTATTCATCAAGTTTATTCATCTCATCTAGTTATCTAGGTTACTCAAAGCTTTGTTCACTGCACCCAAATCTGATGCATTTTTCAAATGAAATCTTTAGGACTGACTGTGTACTCTCAGAAAAAAAGTTGTCACTGGGGCAGTACCCTTTCAAAAGTTACACCTACCTTATTTACCCCTAAAAGGTACATATTAGTACCTATAGCCCTGTTGAAAAAAAACAGCATATTCTGGTTAGGTATGTTTTGAAGCATGGCAGCTGGTTTGAGCTGGTTTAAACTGGTCCTTAGTTGGTCATGAGCTGGTTTAAGCTGGTTATGAGCTGGTCCTGAGCAGGAGCTAGTTGCTTAGGACCAGCACATAACCAGCTTAAACCAGCTCATAACCAGCTTATAACCAGCTCATGACCAACTAAGTTCCATGCCATGCTTCAAAACATACCTAACCAGCATGTACATATTAGTACCTTTTGAAAGGGTACTGAGAGTGTTTGTTCAGCGCATGTGAATTTGATCACCACTACAGATTGAATTTTGGGATCCAAATAATGCAAATACAAATAATACAACAATGCAAAGAAAAACCCACTTAAAAACAATTTCACCTTCATTCAAACTGAAAAGCATCAGATTTTAAACAACATGTAAATGTGGTTTGAATCGGTTTTGTAACATTGCGTTTTCATATAGTTTTTTTTTTTTTCTGTTTATACTTACAAACAACTAAATGGATTCAAACTGGATTCACTTTGAAATGTTAAACTTGCTTCCCCTGCATTCGGTGTTCATGATCTGTCACGTGTGTGGCGAATTTGCGGTTCATTCAGCCCACCACATATACATTTTACTATTGGTGTGAATACACCATTAATCTGTGACTCGTTTTGCTTTTTCACATCAAGTTTTGGTCTGAAATGACCTTAACTAGACTTTTCACTCAAAGTGTGATCATCAAAGAGTATGATCTTAAAATATGATCAAAGAGTTTCTGGGTACAATTTTACGTTTCCTCATTTACGTCTAATAAGACCTTGCACCATCTTCACCCAGCCTGAATATCGGATACATTGAAGCATCTGGTGTCAGTAACTTCCTGGTTAGACTGTAAGGAGTCTCTTAATGAGCTCTCAGGAGATTTCGCCAGTAGCCTTTCACCTTCTCAGCACTCCTGTGTGATGAGGCTATTAAAATAAGAAACATTACAAACCAATGACAGCATCCACTCAACAAGCAGAAATAGTGATAGCCATATTAACTAAAAATAAGCAAAAGGCTTTTGCTTTCTCTCATCCTCTCCTCCTTAGGTATTGCTTTTTGAGTAAGTGGAACGTAGGGGGAAATGTCTCTGCATGATGCTTTTAACAAAAGCAATGCCCTTAACTCACTGTACAGCCAAACATTTAAATCATATGAATCATTCCCTCTGCCGTTCCTGGAGACAGATTTTCACACAATGAAATGTCACGCTGACCATTTGCTCTCTCACTTTTCAGAACAACCTCCGGATTATTAGAACAGAGAGGTGCTTGACAAAGAATTGATGTTGTGTTTTATAGCCTGTACTTCATTAAAACGGTTGTATTGTTCATGCAGAACTGTCTACAATCTACATTTTAAAGTAGCCTGAATTTTTTTGTTTTGAGGAAATAAATGTTTTTTAGCCTTTCAATTAGACCTGAATACTGTGACATTGATTTAAGCCCTTAAACCCCTTTAAAGACTTCAAGAAAATCAAGTGTGGAAGTCTGCAAATGATTGGTATGCATTGTGGCAAAAAAAAAAAAAAAATCCAATTTGATGTTCTACAAAACTTTGAGCATGGTTTGAATCACACTAGTATGCATGAAGGCAAAACTGATGTACATTAAGATTTGTTTAAAATTTTCAAAAATATACATTAATGTTGAAATGTTTTTGAAAGAAGTCTCTTATGCTCACCCAAGGCTGTATATTAAAATTATACTTTAAAACGTAATTTATTCCTGTGATGGTAAAGCTGAATTTTCAGCATCATTACTCCAGTCTTCAGTGTCACATGATCCTTGAGAAATCATACTAATATGCTAATTTGCTGCTTCAGAAACATTTCTTATTATCAATGTTGGAAACAGTTGTGCTGCTTATTATTTTTGTGGATACTGTGATACTTTTTCAGGATTTTTTGATGAATAGAAAGCTCAAAAGAACAGTATCTATTTGAAATGGAAACCTTTTATAACATTATAAATGTCTTTACTGTCACTTTTGGTGCATTTATTGTGTCCATTCTGAGTAAAAGTATATTTCTTTCCAAAATAATAATAATAATAATATACTAAAATAAATAAATAAAAAATTCTTACTGTCATGTCATGTTTTGGTGTAAGTTCAGTAGCATCCTGCATCCTGGCTAGCTATTAGCCTACCTCAGTTTTAGCATCTGTGTGAGTGTTTTGTTTGCAGTTATTAGCAGCTTTCTCTTGGCAATTAAAGCCTCGCTAGCGTCATAATTCTAATTTTCTCATCCTGCTATTTGCCTGTTAATTGTGTACGGTACTGTTAGTCATTTTGGAAGAAAGAGCGTAAGAGTGAAAATGTCACAGCAGGTATTTTGAAAAACCAATGTCTTTACAGTGGTGTAATGTAACTAAGTAATAATACTTCGTTACAGTACTTAAGTATTTTTGGGAGAATCTGTACTTTACTTGAGTTTTAATATTTCTGTCAACTTTCACTTTTACTCCAATATATTTCTTAATTAAAATGTATACTTTTACTCCGATACATTTCCCTGAAGCATATTCGTTACTTGCTACAAAATAATGTCGGAAGAACAGAGACTGCCAGAAAGCAGGTTTGATGAATCAGTGTGTGGTCATGATTCAAGATTATAGTCAAAATGCCTCAGTATGTCTTTTTATATCATTTAATATAGTTAATCTGTATCACACTAAGAGTGATGTTTTTTTCTCCAGATATCAGCATGATAACAAATGTAATATTGATTTTATACAAGTATAATAAAGTTAGTATTAAGTTACATTTTAGATGCCTGCTTTTGCCGTATTTCGCCAATGAAAATAAATCCAAAACAACACGAAATCAATCAGTTTTTTGAACGAATGATTCAGTGACTCATTCATTAAAACAGTCAAATATTTAATTCCTAAATGAATCAACCTTCAGTGTGTATTTGAATGGATTGATAGGGAAAAGACTGTATGTGTGAAGAAACACACACACACACACACACATGGTATGAACACCAATTTTAGTCTCTCTATAAACTTAACTTGTGAATACAGTAACACGTTAATTTGTTGTGTTAATGATTTTCATTTTACATGCACCTGCAGTGATCTTTGTGTGGCCGGTTCTGAACCTGTAGCACTAAACAAGCAAATAAATATGTGTGTGTGTGTGTGCGCGTGGTGTAAATGTATGTGTGTAATGAATTTTAGATGTATTTTTATGTAAAGTAATTAAGATAGATGTGTAATTTACAAGTTTTATTATTATTATTTATTATTATTTTATCCCCGCTTATAGTTCTGTATAACATGATT
>NW_015664012.1:101570-146451 GCF_001515625.1 Sinocyclocheilus rhinocerous
AAAAAATTAGACGACAAAGAATTAACTTGACGGAGCTCAAACTCAAAACACACGGCAGCTGTCACGTGTGTGTGTGCGCGTGGTGTAAATGTATGTGTGTAATGAATTTTAGATGTATTTTTATGTAAAGTAATTAAGATAGATGTGTAATTTACAAGTTTTATTATTATTATTTATTATTATTTTATCCCCACTTATAGTTCTGTATAACATGATTATTATATTACAAACACATTCTTAACTATTTTGTAGTGTTGTGTAAGCTGATGCCTGAAATGTTTCTGTGCAGAATTTAAGACCACAATGTTCTTTATAATGCTGACTTCATGTCTTATGTTGGCCTTTTTTGGGCTTGATCTAGCTCTACAGGTTGATATTAAGCATATTTTTGTTTTTGCATCTAGAGTAGTATAATAAGCAGCATTCTTTCTAGCTTATCTGATACCACAGACAGATTCCAGCCTGTGATAATGATAAACATTAAAAACGGGCAGACAAATTGGCAATCTCAAGTACAATCTTGTATGTCAACTGTAACAGAATAATTTTATATCAATAATATCATAGTATGAAATAATATTAGCAACAGATGAAGCAAAGATATCAATCAGATATCAAGTGCCTTTCTCCTATGTACGCATATCAGTTCAGTAAGTGTATGAAATCTGATCCCCCCGAATAGTTTATTTGCTCATTTAGGAACCTCAATTGCTTCATATTCTCATACTCCTGTTCATTTATTTGTTCATTATGTCAGTGGCGCAGATGCAGCACTCACACTATAGGCGTGTTCTGTGTACTGAGGGTGATGGTGAGGTCATGCATCTAACTTAAGCTTTATTTATAGTTTATCTGCACCAGTGCTGTCTATTGATTCTTGCAAGGAACAATTGAATGCATGGATGGATGAAATGCTTTGTGTAGATGTGTAAAGTGTAACATGATACTGATCAATTACATGTTTTCTATGTCTTTAACAATGTTTAATAATGGCTTTCCATTAATATTATTTACCAAAGCTCATCTGAATGTCTGAGTGGGGAAAAAAAATTGTTTATTAAATTAATGGGGAATAATGACACACATAAACTGAATTTTGATTCATATATTATTTCCACTTGTCTTTTATAATAGTTTGTGTACATATTCATTGTGGTTTAAAGGCAGAGTAAGTGATTTCTGGTAGCCAATGTTGATATTTGAAATCACCAAAACAAACACGCCCCTACCCCAAAAGGGTCTTGCCCCTATTTTGATAGCTCCGCCCCACATATACGTACGCAACCCAGGCAACGATTAGGCCACCATAGTACTTCTTTTTACAAATACACTCATACGCACCCACAGACAATTGATTCTTATATAATCTCCTCCATCCCTGCAAAAGAATAGCCAAGTTGCCATGGAAACATTACACACATCTATAATTAGCATGCTAATGAGAAGGCGAGAATGAGAGAGTAGCCTAATACAGTATATGGCATACAGCGTTCTATATGATAAACAGCCTGCATTTATTTTGTACATTTATGAAAAGCAAAATGGGTGACTTTTTACATCTCACCGTTTTCCAATTCCTTTCTATGTGTGTCTATATTCGGTGTGTACAGACAGTAACTTCCTGCTGGGAAATGCTCAGGGGAGTCGCGGGTACCCCATTGTGTACTGTTCGGATGGGTTCTGCGAGCTCACCGGGTTTGCACGTACAGAGGTAATGAAGAAGACATGCACATGTCAGTTCCTGCACGGACAGGAAACAAGCGAGAGAGTCACTCAGCAGGTGGACAAAACTCTGGAAGGACAGAGAGAGTTCCAGACGGAGGTCCGCTATTACAGGAAGAACGGTAACGACAATTCATTGTATAATTATGTTTTGCAGAACTTCATAAAATGTAAATATAATCGTTTTTTGGAATAATTATGTTTTTGAGAGAAGTCTCTTATGTTTACCATCAAAAATACTGTAAAAAGAGTAATATTGCAACTTAAAAGAACAGTTTTTAGTTTGAAATCATTTTCAAATGTAATGAATGAATTTTCAGCATCATTACTTCAGTCTTCAGTGTCACATGATCCTTCAGAAATCAGTCTATTATGCTGATTTGCTGCTCAAGAAACATTTCTTATATTTAACAATGTTGAAAACAGTTGTGCTGCTTAATATTTTTGTGGAATTTTCTTTGATGAATGGAAGGTTCAAAAGAACAGAATTAGTTTGAAATAGAAATCTTTTGTAACATTATAAATGTCTTTACTGTCATTTTTTTGATCAATTTAATGCATCCTTGCTGAATAAAAGTTTAGTTCGTTTTTTTGTTTCTTACCCTAAACTTTTGAATGAGAGTCTTATCACAGTTTTCAACACTGATAATAAAAGTAAAGGTTTCTTGATTTCTAAAAAATCATGTGACACTGAAGAAGGAATAAATTACATTTGAAAATATATTTGAATAGAAAACTGTTCTTTTAAATTGTAGTTATATATTTTACAGTATTGCTGTTTTTACTGTATTTTTGATTAAATAAATGCAGTCTTGGTGAGCATAAGAAAAAAATCTTAATTATTCCAAACTTCAGACCAGTAGTGTATATTTGTACTTTGTAGACACATATCTGGAGCTTTCATAGTTTTTCTTCTGTGAACCCAGGTACCGCATTCTGGTGTCAGCTGGACATTGTCCCTATTAAAAATGAGAAAGGAGAAGTGGTTCTTTTTCTCTTATCCTTCAAAAACATCACTGACTCGTATGGCAAATCACATTCCGGCTCCACCACAGAAGGTAACTGACTGGCAGTGAGCCTGTTTGATCCAAATAATAGTTGATCTTATTTACTCGCTGTGTGTTTTTCTGTTGTGTCAGAGGATGGTACTCACAACAGGAAGTCCAGTCGAACTCATCTGAGTCAAGCTCGTGAGCGTGGCCGCAGCGTCCTGTACCACCTGACCTGTCAGTTCACCAATAGGAGCAAAAGGAAGCTGCCAAATGTAAGTAGATATGAAAACCACAATCATTCTCACTCACCTTTGTGGAGTGTAGTAAATCAGAATCAATATTCTGATATATTGAGTTGACTGAATATGTTGCACTTACAAGTAATCTGGTATCCAGTTAATAAATTAATAAAAAATTACTGCGTGCACCTCTCAAATATGTTTGATTAGCAAAATTGTAGAAAAAAACACACTTCAGAGAATATGTATTTAAAAAAACATTGCTTACCCTGTCATCAATAGTTTGAGCCATAAACCTTCCAAAATTGTATTTAATATATGATGACAAACTTATACTAAAAACAAAGAAATAAACTTGGAACTCTGGGAAATAAAAAATCTTTATCATACACAATTTTGCTTCTCATTCTAATGCAAGTAAATGTATCTTGTATTTTAAGTATTTCTTCCTGGAAAATGGATGAGAATACTAGTAAAGAAAATGCATTATTATTTTTTAGTGCAGCATATAAAGATGAGATTCTTGTTCTCTGACATTATGTTCTGTAATGACTGACCTTACAAACTGTTGACACTTTTGAAGAGTAAATGTCCTCGTGCTTCCAGCTAACAAGATGAAACAGAAGTCTACTGTAGCTGTTAAAATGAAAAGGTCAGCCTCATGTGTTGATATCTAGCAGAATATTCTATATTTACGTCCAGCTGACGATACTTACTTTCATAAATAAATATACCAGACACCAGCCCTTTGTACAGGACAATCAGTCCTCACGCTTGGAAAAGAACACACCGTTCCCAAAATCCTTACAACTCACTGAACACCTACATTGTGATGTAAATGCCTTTCAATTAATTATATGTGAACAACTGGCTTTGCATAAGAAATCACGTCTATTGAACGTTCAGTGATGAAGAGATGACTCGCAGCTGCATGAAAGCTACAAAAATTCAAACATACCCATGAAAGAATAAGAAGCTAGAGTTAGACCTTAGTCAAAGTGAAAACAATTCCAAGCACATCTTGAAAATATGTCTTTCCGGTAGGCAAGAAAAGTTTGGACTGTAAATAGATGTTAGCTAGGTCTTAATATGGTGCAAAATATTGAACATAAAGTCTAATGTGTCTCAAATGACACATTTTTATAGACCGAAAGATTTGAAATCTGAATCTCATGTAAAAAATAAAAAAATTATATCCAATCTTTGAACAATCGATTGTTAAAATCCAAAGATAAGATCCAAAGATACTCTATGCCTATTTCAATGGCTGTGTGAATGTATTTGTGCTGATTTCTTCTTGTTCTTGTACTTGTGCTCACTCAACATAGTAATAAGTTATAAGGTGCTGTCTGTGAGGTTGCAGTCTGTATTGAATGTGACACAATAAAAAGAATAATGGCAAGAAAGATCTTTATTTGAGTGTCCTTGTGAACTGCAAGCAAAAACAAACATATGGCACGACCAGTGTAGCCATATTCCCAAAAACCAACGACTATTACAAGCCGATTCTTTTATTGAATAATTCAAAAATATGATTTGAATCAACATGAAATACTGCCATGTATAACTTATAGTTTTAGCAGAGGAATATAAGTGAAATATACTCAGATTAATCGAGAGCTTGTGAATCAGAAACAGGGAATTGAGGACCTCTCTTGTGTTAAGAGTTGCCCTGGCATTTCACAGCAAATGTTAAATGTTCCTGCTGTGTGTCATTATGAGCCATACCTGCAACTTTTCTGAATGTCTTAAGCTATTCAAATATTCTTTCTGAATGCAGCAGGTGTGGAGAATCAATGAACACTTATTTCTGCTGCATTCAGAAAGCAATAGCAAAAGTTAGACCTTTTGATTTGTTGCATATGCCTTTCCGTATCTTCATGGCAAATGACTGAATCCATCTTTAGCTTTTTTGCACTCACAGACATGAAACATCAAGCGCAGCCTTCTATGAACTGGCAAGCAGTGTTTGATATCACCATGTTTTTTAAGGCACAAATGACTATTTAATGAGAAACTGTGAGATTTGTTTTGGAGACTTTTCGTTTTTTAGTCCTTCTGTGAATATCTTAATTTTTAAATAACTTTTTAGATAAAGTGAACTTTATCTAGTGCAGATGGTTTTGCCTGTTAGAAACTTTAGCCGTTTAAAAGCAGAAGTTCAGGTTTTTAGCAGAAGGTCAATCTGTAGCAAGGTAGACCACTTCTGTCCATCATAACCAAACGTTTTTAAAGGTTACTGGTTCATGCTTAATGTAGCAAGAAACCATTTCTATTAGGTTACTATTCTTTTTCTTTTTAATGAGGTGACAGCACATGCACATTGCACATTTGGGCATGCTGGGTCGCCAGTTAATTTAAAAACTCCAATAACACGGGCACGGCGTGGCCCACATTCACACAAAAGACGTAGTGAAGAATATTTAGATCGCCCGTGATTAAAGTCAGAATATTATAGGCTAAAAGGCTGAATTACGGAGAAGAAATTGAATGCGGCTTTTATGATTTATAACAGCAGTCAAATTACCAACTGCTGAGAAATAATTTGCTTGCACATAAAAAAAAAAAGAAATGCTTCCACTTAAGAGGCTCTTAGTAAAAATGACATCTTAAGATTATATCCTAGTTTATTTTTCCTGAAGTGTGTAAGTTTTATAATTCAAATACATTTTGAAGCATGTTTGTCGGTGTCGAAATAGAAATAAAAAGACATTTCTTTTCATGTTTTTCACAGCATGTTTTTTCACAGCCAACTCTCCCGGAATACAAGGTGGCATCGGTGCAGAAATCCCGCTTCATTTTGCTTCATTACAGCGTGTGCAAAGCATTGTGGGACTGGTTGATCCTCCTTGCGACATTTTATGTGGCTGTCACCGTCCCATACAACGTCTGCTTCTCCGCCCCTGACGACAGCGAACCTGACAACCCGGACTGTGACTCCACCTCCAGAACCACCCTTGTCAGCGACATAGTTGTGGAGATGCTCTTCATCCTCGGTGTGTGGTGTGATTTTGTGGAAAATTGTATCCTACATTTCAGGTTTATTTCCACCTCTGTTCCATTTTTAAACAGTGTTAACTTCCGACATCTGCAGAGCTCAGAGCTACTTTCACCTTAAACATGTTAACGAAGTGACAATCATACCCTCATTCCCAACTGAGACCATCTTTCAAATCCACACTCCCGATATAATCGAGTTTTTGCACAAAGCATAAAACAAAATCTCTTTTCATTTAAAAAAAAATTATAATAATACGGAAGCCCCACTGTGACCTGAAGCCAGTGGTAATTTAATAAACCTCATGTACACAGATGTGGTAAAATAATTGGTTGATGAGACTAAATCTACCACGGAATAAGGATCTGCACAGAACAGTATTCATGAATATTTATTCAGTCCTGCATGTACGAGGGTTCATCACTCTAATTAGCATGTTTTTAATATTTATGCATTCACCGTCAATATTTGTGTTCGATTGAAGGGGCACTGTTTATGAACTCATGAGTGTTCTGGTGAGAAATAGTATTCGATGTTTGAATGCTGTAAACAAATTATATTTCTAAATTCGTTTGCTTTTGTGTTAATTTGTTTCCCTAGATATCATTCTGAATTTCCGAACCACCTACGTTGGGCCTGCGGGTCAGGTGGTTTATGATGCTCGCTCGATCTGTTTGCACTACTGCACTACCTGGTTCATCCTGGACCTCATCGCTGCTCTGCCCTTTGACCTGCTCTATTTATTCAACATCTCAGTGGTGAGAATACATATTAAACCTTTAAATACTATAGAATATGGTTGTTCTATGCTATGTTATGTAATTTTGTGTCTCATCCTATTTATTAATCATATTTATTGTATATTGCAATAGTGGGTTCATACAGGGTAAACCAAAGTTATACATACAAATAAATACAAATTTAAACCTTTGACTGAGAGTTGATGATTTCCCTTCTATTTATTGATGTTTTAATATTTATCATCATTTTCATAGTGTAAAGCTGTGCTAAATGTGTGTGTGTTTTTTGATAGACTTCCCTGGTGCACTTGTTGAAGACCGTGCGTTTGCTGCGTCTCCTGCGCTTGCTGCAGAAGCTGGATGGTTATTCTCAGTATAGTGCTGTGGTCCTGACACTACTAATGTCTGTATTTGCCCTGCTGGCACACTGGTTGGCCTGTGTTTGGTACGTCATTGGACGCAAAGAGCTTGCCAGCAATGACCCCCTGACCTGGGACATCGGTGAGGGACTGAATGGTTTCTTTGTGTATTAAGATGCCAGTTAAATACACTACCATTCAAATGTTCAGGGCTCAGTAAGATTTTTTATTTTATTAAAAGAAGAGTCTTATGTTCTCTATGCTGCTTTTATTTGATTAAAAAAAAATTCAATAAAACTGTAATATTGTAAAATATTATGACAGTTGAAAATAACTGCTTTCTATTTGAAGATATTTTAAAATTTATTCCTGAAGGTAAAGCTGAATTTTCAGCATCATTACTCCAGTCTTTAGTGTCAAATGATCCTTCAGAAATCATTCTAATATGCTGATTTGATGCTCAAGAAACTTTTGGATGGTATTGTATATCAATTGATAGCTTCTCTTTTAGATTTTTTAAGTCAATATGAATTTGATGTTTCAATCCCCTGTTTTTTCCTTCTATTTCCACTGTTCCTATCCTCTAGGTTGGCTACAGGAGTTGGGCAAGCGTCTAGAGACCCCTTACACGAATGGTACAGTTGGCGGCCCATCTTTGCGCAGCGCCTACATCGCTTCGCTCTACTTCACATTGAGCAGTCTGACTAGCGTTGGGTTCGGAAACGTCTGTGCCAACACAGACGCTGAGAAGATCTTCTCCATCTGTACCATGCTTATCGGGGGTGTGTTCACCAGCGTGTTTCAGGCCTGATGCATAATTAGCTTGTTTGTAGGTCAAGAGAGCCTCATTTTGGTATCCATATAGTTTAATTCCAGAAAGTTCGGTATCTAATTTAAGATGTAGAACATATTGTTCACTGAGATGATTCAGACAGCCAATTATTCAAGACTCTCTCACTATCTCGCATTCTTCTCACAGCCCTGATGCACGCCGTGGTGTTTGGAAACGTGACAGCCATCATCCAGCGCATGTACTCCCGCCGTTCGCTCTACCACACACGCATGAAGGATCTAAAGGACTTTATCCGTGTGCATCGCCTGCCCCAGCAACTGAAGCAGCGCATGCTGGAGTACTTCCAGACCACTTGGTCTGTCAACAATGGCATCAACGCCAACGAGGTGAGACCCTACAAACCATGCCATGTGGAGCATATGACTGCAATGTTTACATGGTGCCATGACAGTTCAATTCACTTGCTTTATCTTCAACATTTAATCGAGTGGAAGCTCAGGTCAGTTCTTCGTTTTTATTTAGAGTGTTTTTGTTATAAAGTGTTCTACAGAGTTCAGTACAGCACAATATAAAGGGTTATATATAGAACCCCAATTAAGTATTTTTTTTCTAAGCGTGTAAAAGCCCCCTTCAGAGTTTGATAACATACTAGTATCATCAGATCGAGAACAATTCATGAGCATAGATCTGGGTCACATCTACTTTCAATGGGCTAATTATAGCTTTCTGAGGCTTAAACTAATGCTGAATACTGTCATTGTTATAGCAGTGGTAATTGTATTGCCCACAATGAAAAGACCTATATCTAATTAAAACCGAAACAGGAAGATCTTGGGTGCAGTGTTGGGAAACTACTTTAAAACTGTAAAAAGTTATAAGCTACTATTTTAAAAGTAGTTAAACTAAAGTCAAAGCTATTCTTTTAAAATCCCTTAGCTATAGTGCACTAACAAAAAGTTTCTACTACTCCGTTTTTTAAGGAGGTGATATCTATCTATCTATCTATCTAGATAGATAGATAGATAGATAGATAGATGTTGAACTTTATATTCATCAAAATATTCTGAAGAAATAGTTTCAACAAAAATGTTAAGCAGTACAACCATTTTCAACATTGATAATATTAAGAAATTTTTCATGAGCATCATTATCATATTAGAATGATTTCTGAAGGATCATGTGACATTAAAGACTGTAGTACATTGAAACGACATTTTAAAATATATTTAAATAGAAAACAGTTATTTTAAATTGTAATAATATTTCACAAAATTACTGGTTTTACTGTATTTTGAGCAGCCTTGGTGAGCATAAGAGACTTTAACATAAAAAAAAATCATACTGACCCTATACTTTTAAACAGTACTATATAAAGAGATTAAATATCTATTTTTGTAATCAGAGTAGTCCTTTACATGATAAAAATAATGAGATTAATGAGATTGAGATTAATATAAATTAAATATAACTAATAAAAACAGAAAAACAATCTGATTTCTATTTTCAAGTTGGCAGATCGTAAACAGCTGCATTTCGTATAAAAAGTACAGAAAATACCCACAGGGATTTAAAAGAATCTGTGAATCGTTCTTTCGAATTGATTTAAATGAACCATCTGAGCTGATTGACTAAAAATGAACCTGACGTTTCCAGTGCAAAACATGAGGGAGGACCGCTGAGAAGAGTGTGTTTAATTATTTCTTCAGCTTGCTCAGCTGTAAAGCTTTGTGCGTAAACCAATATTAGGGCAAAAGTAGCATGTTGCTTTAAAAGCTACATTATCAGCTACAGTCACACCACTAAAAATGAAGTTTAGTTAGCAGCACTGTTACTTTTAGTTAGTTACTCCCCTGTACTGTGTATGTGTGGGAAGAAAAAACTGAAGTGTGGCCTAGCTCTTTTACACTCTGATCTGACATGCTACTAATTTATGCAGTGATTGAAAAACACCACAAAAAAACAACAACAACACTGCAAATGGTTCACAGGAGCGCCCTTCAAACAGCTACTGTACTCTGCTGATATTGCATCCTGTTGAGATCATATTGAAAGATGGATTCTGATCTCTAACAGAGATTACTTCATCTTATACGTGAGTGAAAGAGTATGATTATCGCATAATGATTATGATGGATATGATGGTTATGGTTTTACAACCTAAAATAAATAAAAATAAAAACAACCTAAACACGGGCTGCATCCGAAAGCTTAGCTGACTTGTTGCCTCCCTGCCCTATCAGGCAGTGACTTTGCAGGCAGTGTTTGCGCACGAAGGTACCTCCCAAAACTGATTCGGACAGACATCTAGGTCAGCATAATAATTTAATGACGCACAACAAAACAGAGAGAACTTGATAAGTGAATATTAAATTACAATACAAATTTCTTGCTAGAAATGACATTAAAAGTAGATGGACCAAAATGTACTGTATATGTAGCCTACACTCCAACTGACAACCAACCACAGCTTTTAGATGTCATCTTTGTTTTTGTTATTTTAAGATGCAGCCATGATCTTTACATAACCCCATGGCATTGTGGGTAATGTCCATCTTTCTCCCTGTCTGCTAGCTTTTACATGACTTCCCAGACGAGCTGCGGGCAGACATCGCCATGCACCTGAACAAAGACATTCTGCAGCTGCCGCTCTTCTCCTCCGCCAGTAGGGGTTGCCTGCGTTCACTATCCTTGCACATTAAGACTTCGTTCTGTGCACCTGGAGAGTACCTCATTCGGCATGGAGATGCCCTGCATGCTCAGCACTTCGTCTGCTCGGGGTCTTTAGAGGTCCTCAAGGACGGCATGGTGCTTGCCATACTGGGTATGTTCCATAAACAGTATAGACAAATGCCTATATAGAAAAGGCGGTTAAGGGGTGTTACCACAACAGTCACCAAGTGAGCCGACTTGCCTTAAAGGGTCACATCTTGTAACACAAATCCAACCAATTTCCTGCAGGCAGTGCTTTCAGTCCATTTAGATTCAGCAGGCTAGATCTCGCCAAATCAATATTTTAAAACAGTTAACAGAGCTGGGTAGTAACTGATTACATTCAATCTGGATTACGTAATTAGAGTCCAAAAATTAAGTACTTGTAGTTAGATTAAATTACATTTTAAAGGAGTCCTATTATGCTTTTTGACTTTTTCAACTTTAGTTAGTCTGTAATGTTGCTGTTTGAGCATAAAAAATATCTGCAAAGTTATACTCGTAATCAGACAACAATTACTTTTTTACTGATTACATGGTTACATATTCTTCACACAACAGCAATAAATTATTCGTAATTTATTGATTCTCCCTAATTCCTCTTTTTCTTCTTTTAAATGTTCCTTTCTAAAATACCCTACCACTATTACACATTCTGAATATACATTTGGAAAGTTTTCCAGTTTTGTGGACATTCACATAAAGACCAGTCACTAGTCAGGTGGCTGTAATTACACAGCAAACAGAAAAAAACCTCAACATTTCAACATTGCATCTACGACTGATGAACACATAAATATGTATTTGAATTATCACTCAGGTTATTTAACCATGTATTACTATGTCTTTGGAAGGCTTTTGTTTTTCAAACGCATTAAAATGTACAAATTCACGTTATTTATTATTTACATGTAATGCAGGGATTCCCAAACGGTATTTGTCATCTGAACCTATTTCACCTAATATAATTATATATAAGGTAATAGGTTAATAATTAAGTATCACATTTGCATGTTCACGGTTCTCTGACGTTGGTTAATGGTCACATGACATGCAGGTAAACAAATTAAATATTTCATTTTTAGTAAGCGTTTTATTTTGACTGTTGTTATTTTAAAATGATTTATTTTCATTTGACAATTATATGATTTAATTATATATTAGCTTTTTATTAAATTCAATTTTATATCACTATGGTACAGGATTATCCTCTTTAAATCAATGTGATAAACAGGTTAGGTTAAGAGTAATCAGAAAGTAGTCTGATTATATTACCTAAAGTCATGTCATTTGGAATCAGTAACGGACTACAATTTTCAAGTTATGTACCCAGCTCTGACAGTTAAATGTTAGTACCAGCTGTTGTGGTTGATGCAGCTGTTTTCAGCTCAAACCAAATAAATAAGCACCTGGCAGTCAGACTGATAGATTTATAGATAATTAATTAAACTGATAAGCTCGGTTCTGCAAGTGTTCTATTTATCTTTAAATAGTGTGCAATTTACTCAAACAACAGCGTGACTCGCGTGTACTAAAGGTGCGTTCACGCCATGTTGAAATTACTGTCATTTCAAGATTTCAAAATGTATAAAGCGTTCATGTCCTCGTACAACTCGTAATTACAGCTTGTAAGATGGGACTTTCTGAGAGGTCCTTCATGACCGCTGTACCACGTGACAACTGCTGATTCGTTTAGGCGTTGATAGTGGTTAGTTGTGCTATAGAAATGCATAATTCCCAGTCCGAGGACATGAACAGCTCCAAATAGGAAGTCACGTGTTGTCATCTCGAGCCTACGGTAATTACGACATGGCGGGAATGCAACATAACGTGTTTGCCTGGTGTACAGGTAAGGGAGACCTGATTGGTGCCGACCTGCCTGGGAAGGATCAGGTGATCAAAGCTAACGCAGATGTAAAGGCTCTGACCTACTGTGATCTACAGTACATCAGCGTCAGAGCGCTGCAGGAGGTTCTGGAGCTCTACCCAGAATATGTCAGCCGCTTTAATGAGGACATACACCACAACCTCACCTACAACCTCAGAGAGGTAAAGTGCCTTACATACAGTACACACACAATAGAAATGGACCATATAATTGTCTTTTCAGTTGACTTTCTTACATTGCTCTGCTAGTCTCTTGTGTAATTCAGCTGTCCCTTTCTTTTCATATAATGAATAATTCAGTCTTAAATTAAATTATTATTTCATGTCCTTTTATCTGTTTGTTTTGGGACATATTGTTGCAATAAACAATCACATATAATTAATTTCAATAGTTTTTTTAAAACATATATTCTGTCTATATATTTTATCATATAAAGGTTTGGGGACAGTCAGATTTGTAATACTGCTGAAAGAAGTCTGTTCTGCTCACCAAGGCTGCATTAATGTGATCAAAAATACAGTATACAGTAAATACAGTAAAAACTGTAATATTGTGAAATATTAATGCTATTTAAAATAACTGTTTTCTATTTAAATATATTTTAAAATGTAATTTATTCCTGTGATGGCTGAATTTTCAGCAGCCATTCAGTGTTGAAGTTTTAGCTATTACCATTACACTGATTTGATTACACTCATTATTATTAATGCTGAAAGCCATTGTGCTGCTTAATATTTGTGTGAAAACTATGATTCGTTTTGTTTGGATTTTTTTTTTAAATAGAAAGTCCTTCTGACATGATAATTAAATCTCAATCATTATGTCATGCCCATTCATTTAATAAGCAGAAAGATTATGGTACTCAGGATTTTCTTTTATCTCAACAGGGCCAATCCAGATTCTCTCGCTCAACTCGACTCCCACAGGTAACAAGCAGATTTATCATACACTTTTAGAGTGTTGTTCAAAATTTTGACTTTTATTCATTCTTTTTAACCTTTCCATTCACACTCATGCTTGCACACATGCACCGCCATACCCATACTTATCAAAAGGCCACCTTACATAAGCTCGTGATTATTGGTGTCACTCTGAACTGCAGACGTGTGTGTGCGCGCGACATCAGAGTTGGCAGACAGCACCTCATCTGGATGTGCCTGAATCAGATGAATTAGCAATCTGTTTGTGGCACTGGCCCTCTGTCTCATTGCTGTGCCAGCTGTCTTAATGATCAGAACAGCTACACACGCACACAAACCAAAGGAGGGATACAGAGTCACACACACAGAAGCTCATAAGAACATGATGGCACGCACAGAACAGTCACTCATAAATCATTTTAAGTGTTTTTCGCAAAAGCAGAGAGCATGAAACCCCACACTGTGAAAATAAAAAAGGCAAGTGTTTTCATGGCTTTTTTGCGTTCAGTTGAGCTATTTAATTATTTTAAGTAAATCCTCTGAGTACATTTTAGATGTCATGTTGCCATGACTTACAATTTGTCATCGCTGTAACAATTATCTACTTAGATTAGATAGCTCTAATGACAGAGTTCCGTGCAAATTGTTCAGTGTAATATTCTCCATTTGTTTTAATTATTATTATTATTTTGAAGTCTCTAATGCTGGCTGCACTCATTTGATCAAAAAAAATACAATACAAACAGTAAATGAAATATTGTTATAATGTAAAATAACTGTTTTCTATTTTAACGTTTCTTAAAATGTAATTTATTCCTGTGATGTCAAAGCTGAATTTTCAGCATCATTACTCCAGTCTCAAGTGTCACATGATCCTTCAGAAATCATTCTGATATACTGATTTGTTCAAAAAGCATTTCTTATTTTTATCGATGCTGAAAATAGTTGGGCTTATTAATATTTTTGTAGTGTACATGTCATGCAAAAAGAGCAAAGTGATTAAACTATTGACAACATTACATAAATATTCAGCACATTAATACCCATGAGAGAAAACTTTTTTGTTTTATTAAAAAATCTAAGCAATCATTTTAATGGAGGAATAAACTCACAAGTCAAACTGATTTCACAAGACAACATGTTTTAAAACACGACAGCATTTCTTAAAATTAATACTTAAATCATTATTTAATACTTCAATAATATTTCTACAGTGCAGTATCCAAGAAGCAGTGTTTGTTTTTTGCACACAAATTCATGCATTTCCTGTGCTCTACAAATGAACTAAAAACAATCACATTTAAGGCTGTGATTATGACTAATCGCATTCAAATATATTCTGGACTGGTAATAAAGAGGTAATAACATAGCAACTACCTACACTGTAAAATCTAATTAGTTTACTTAAAAAAAGCATGCAAACCGATTGCCTTGAAAAAACTAAGTAAAGTGTAGTAGCACAACAAAAAGAGCAAATAAAATGGTTATTGTTACAATTAATGAAAATAAATGAAATCGAATTGTTACCATTGTTGTGATTCACCTGCTGACTGTTTAAGTCTGTGTGTGACTTTAGCATATTACCACACACAATTTAAGGATTATATAAACCCAATTAAAGTCACCTCAAGGTATTTATGAAAAATGAAATTTGAAGAAGTTCATAAATGAACACACACAAAAAATTCACTAAAGCTTTAATTAGAAGAGATGTCACCTTCTAAAAGCAACCTATTTATTACTTTTCTTCCCTTGTAATCAAATAACTCTGACTTCATGATGCATTGCTGCATTAACAGGAAGGAAATTATAGTAACGTAAACCAAGTTCAAAGTGCCCAACCAAAGGGAACGTACATTTAGGCTCTTTTCTCTACCGCTTTCTATTACTTCTAGGAGCGCTTTGATGATTCCAAGCTGCCGTTTATCGTGGAGGCAGAGCAAGAGGAGGATGCTGGACAGGACCTGGGCAGGAAGCCCTTGCTCTCTGGCTTGAGCTGTCCTTCATCTCAGCCTAATCTGAGCACCATGTTAGGGGAGGAGTTTCGGCACCTTAGCATGCTTCGTCTCTGCAGATCGCCCATTCAAAGCTCCCGGGTTCAAAGCCCCTCTCCTCAGATGCCACACCATGATGATCTGTCTCCAGCTGCAGTTCCCGCTCCAAGAATAGACAAGAGCTCCTGCCACAGACCAGCCAAACTGCTCATTCCCACCCTGAATTGTGTCAGCCCGCTGGACCTGAGCCCCCGGTGAGAAGAAACTAGAATTCATTATTATTTTTTTAGAGTCTTTGCTTTAATTATATTTACAATGGCATTACTTCTAGAAAATGGAAACATCCATATACAAATATTATTGATATTGAGAGATAATATTGATTATTGATGCACTAATATCCTTTTGTCTGTCCTGTAGGGTTGTTGATGGCATTGAGGACAACGAACATGCTTTTCACTTCAATGTTGAGCACAGTGAGCCATCTCCTAACACAGAGGTCAAAGGTGAGGTGGACTCTCCCTTAATATTAGACTAGTGCCTTATGGTTAAGTTGAGTGGTTCTCAAGCTCTGTCTCAAACCTCTGTCCAAAACATTTTTCAAAATCCCTCTTATTATGGATATTTCTACCTCAAAATTTGAGGTAAAATTTGATTTACAGTTCATAAATGAACACACACAAAAAATTCACTAAAGCTTTAATTAGAAGAGATGTCACCTTCTAAAAGCAACCTATTTATTACTTTTCTTCCCTTGTAATCAAATAACTCTGACTTCATGATGCATTGCTGCATTAACAGGAATACATTTATACTAACATAAACCAAGTTCCAACTGCCCAACCAAAGGGAACGCTAATCACTATAATGGTGAATTTAAAAAAAAAACACATTTTAGGGAAATCAACATCAATTTATGAAGTTAGCTTATGTAATGTCCTCTCAAATATTTCAGTTGTTTTGAGAATTCAACATTCAAGATGACTTTGGGAAACGAGTGAATGCAACTAGTGAAAGATAACTGCAGACATGGAGGTGGACTCTCCCTTAATATTAGACTAGTGCCTTATGGTTAAGTTGAGTGGTTCTCAATCTCTGTCTCAAACCTCTGTCCAAAACATTTTTCAAAATCCCTCTTATTATGGATATTTCTACCTCAAAATTTGAGGTAAAATTTGATTTACTGTAAAAATGTTTTTAGACTAAAAAGTTTTTTTTTATTAAATTGTTTTAATGAAATTATATGTTTTAGACAAATGCATCTTAAATATCAGTCCCTCCAGGATTTTGCAATCTTGAAATTGCAAATAAGGTAAAAAGAATGCAATATTAGCCAGTCAAGATCCATAAATCCCAGGTCAATCAAACTGACTCTTTCACTAAATATGTCAATGTGCTGTTCACGTGTCTTCAGTGTACTATTACATTATTAAGGCAATTGCATGCACAATCTTACACCTATTATTCTTAATAACCTGACAGCTTGTAAGGTCATGCACACACTTTAAATAGTGTTCTATTATTGAAAAAAGGTCAAAAATGGTTTGGCCATTACCCCAATTTCCCTTGTGATGTAAACACCTTTATTGGCATTCTGGCAGCTTATTCAGTGTGCACATTATTTTCAATAGTTACTGGTGTTTTGATGTACATGTACAGTAAATACACTCATTATGCACATTCAGGTCACCGTTAATTGTACTCCTTCTGTCACTGACAAACACAAATACATAATTGTTATTGGTTCACTTCCACTTTAAAATAACTGAGAAAACGTGCTGCAAAGTCATTTTAGTTTGCAATAATTCGGGGGGAAAAAAATTACGATCCTGGTGGAAATGATATATCTGATATTATGATACATTTTGCATAAAAATGGTCTGTTTCTTACTTCTTTTGGTTCTTTTAGACCTGTTTCAGGTTGGCGCAAACCTTCTCCTTGAGACAGAGGAGGTCAGACAGAGTCTCCGTCAACTCAATACAGAGGTATCAGGATAAACCTACTGTTAATCAAAAGAAATAAGTTTTAAATAACAGTTTTTCTTCATATTAAATAGTATTTGTGACATTCATCACCATTATTTGTCATTCACTAATATTCTGACAAACTTTTGATTTGATTCTGTTTCAGATGAACCACCTGAACCAGGAAGTGTCCTCACTGACCAAGGAGCTCCACGAAATGATGCAATTCCTGCATATGCACGTGACCCCACCTCACTTCACGTCCTCTTTCACTCCCTTCAGCTCTTTCAATTGTCATACATCATCCAACTGTACCAGCGTGGCCTCCTCAACCACAGACTGGCCATCTAGACTGGCCTTTACCATGTCTGCCGGTCCTTGCCTGCAGCCGGAGGCGTCTCGGAGAGATTCTTTAGGATCCAGGCACACGTGCATTTGCAGCGGGAGCCATGCCCAGGAAAGAGGCTCTGTCTTGGGGCAGGAAGGGGACATAGAGCTCCTCCATCAAGCTCCCAGTCCTCACTCAACCTATTTTCCATGCTGCCCCGACCAGGAAAGGGTCGCCACCTTGGGTGTAGAGAGTCAGCCAAACTCATGTCAGACTTCTAAAACCACACCCAACTCTCCTTATCTAGGACACCATGTTCCCCGCAATGGCGGGTCACTCCTAGGCTTGGCGGCATTTCCATCCAGTGGTTTGGTTCCTCAGGTTAGGAGTGGGAGTCCTGGCAACACATTGTCTCTGTGCACCCATAACATCCAGAGTCAGTCGCATCCATCTTTAAACGTACAGATGACCTCTGACCTGCACAACAGGGCGCCCACACCCATCCATTTATCAGTTACACCAACCGGCCCATCAGAGCCCCTTATAGCAGTCAGTTCACTTTTGCATTCTGGGATTTGTAGTTCCAGCTTGCTGCATTTCCCCACAGGTCCGAGACAGAATGACATGGTGGGATCGAGTCCTGTTCACACACTTGAGCCCATCGTATCATCCAATGGCGAAAAACAGGGGAAACCAGGACCTGCTGATGAGCGACACAATGATTGAGTCGTCGCTGAGCAGGAGTGATGGACATTTTAAAAGTATTCTAAGACACTCTTTGTCTACTGCATGGATAATGCCTCCATTTTAACCAAATGCAATGCATTGTGGGAGCCGTGTATGTGGGTTATGCTAGACATGCACGATAATGTGCAAAACCGTGCCTATTGTTTCAAAATCGCCTCTTTTTCGATTCAAGTAGGACTTTAAGGTCTGTGAGTCATACTTAATTGTATTTAGGTTAAATCTGTTTCCACTGGTTAATTTTATTTTGCTCCATATGGCTTGATTTTACATTGGCAGTTTCACCGTGTAGGTTTTGTATAAGACGGGTGTCCCTTAGGACTGAGTCATAGATTATGAAGAGCCAGAATTTACAGGCTGTTGTCACACTGCATATTTTTCAAAGCCTCATTTTAAAACACTTGTACCTAATTTCATGATTTAATAACAAAAGATTAATTGCATTTTATTTCCCTGACATTTTCGAGTGTGTTAAAGGGATAGTTCACACAAAAATCTAAAATCTGTCATCATCTTCTGTGGACCATAAAAGAAATGTCTGTTTTTGTTTTGTTTTGTTTTTTTGCCCTTACAGTGGAAGTCAGTTGTTACCAACATTTTTAACATAATGTATTTTGTATAAATTATTAAAATAATGCCAGAACTTTCATTTTATAAGTTTCTTTATAAAAAAAAAACATTTTTATTATGGTCTCACACAGAATGTTTATAAAAGTATGTGCAGAGCAATATAAATTTATTTTTGTTGCTGAGCCTCTTTTCTTTTTTTCATTTTTCACAGAATATTCAAAGAACTTGATTTATTCTTTCTCTTCATATATCTTTTCTGGGCCTCTTTCATACCTGTATTGTTAAATAAATCTTCCATTTCCTTATCTCTCGACTGCGCCTGACTAAATTCTTCAGAGAATAAACCACAAATCTGTTTGCCAGTCATTGCTCATTTAATGGAGTACAGTATACTTGATTACATGCAAAACCATGTTGTCCTTCCTTAAATTAAAAAACAAAAACATTGTATTGGTATTATTATGTAAAATGACTATTATGTGAAACTATCGAAAATCAACATGGTAACTGTTGTTTTATTATTCAGCTGATGTGACTGCAACATCCGAATATGCTTAACCTCACATTGAAGTAAAGACACATAGTCGAAAAATCTAGTTTAAACCACACATACTGAGGCGGCTATGCTGCACTGATCTTCTCCGAAGAGATGTTTCTTTAGACGCCCACCATCTCGCTCTTTCTGTCTACATCAGGGCTCCAGACACATCATTAGCCGCAGGAGGCTACCCACACATGCTGCTTGGTTGTGGGATAATCTGACTAACAACCTGTTATCTCTCAGCTCCTCCCCAGGCCGATATATGCCTCATGTCAACATTTCATAAGGGATATCTATTTCTATATCTATATATATCTATATGCATCTTTTTCTGCTGTTTTTATTTGAAATGTAGCTGGAACATTGACTGATGGTGCTAGAGTTAGGCCTGTATGTGGTCAAATAAGCCTATTTTGTCATCAGAGTGCCAATCTTTTGGTCATAGGGAAATTATTTTTTTATTATTATTATTGTATTCATATACTGAATGCGTAATATTTCTCGGATAATGAGTAGAAACAGTTGCTGTGTGTCTGAGTAAAATTTAGCACGGTTATTAATGGCATAAAGCAGTTGTTGAGAATATGGCAGCATATGTGTACTCGCCATATGCATAACTTTAATGACACACTGCTCACTGATTGTTCTACATATACTGCTGGGTAGTAATTAGCAGGTTTTGTTGCATCTAACGCAGTGTAGAAAAGATCTGATTTAATTTGACAGCAATATGTGAGTGGGAACTAAATAAAGGAAGGTTGTAGCCTATTGAAACATATCAGATATGCGTAATAAAACTGTTCTAGGGCATCCTTACTTCAGAGTTTCTCAACCCCGGGGGCTTCATCAAACTTTATAAGGTACACTCAGAACAAAAGCTGTCACTGGCGTGGTAATCTTTAAAAAGGTACTAATATGTATACTTTAGGTACTAATATGTACCTTCAATGTATTAAAATGCACTCCTTTTGGAAAGGTACCGCCCCAAGATTTTGTACCTTTTTTTCTGTGTACATTTTTTAATTAATAAATTGTTATTAATCATTTAAAATTATCTTAAAACAACACGTAAAATCCAAAAGTAATACTTTACAATAATGTTTTATTTTTAAAGGGGTCATATGATGCGATTTCAATTTTTCCTTTCTCTTTGGAGTGTTACAAGCTCTTGGTGCTTTCGCTCCGGCCGGACAGGGCATCATCAGTGTGTTAAGGGGCGTAACATTTCCGGCACACGCTTGAGGTATTCGGCCAATCACAACGCACTGGATAGCTGGCCAATCAGAGCACACCTCGCTTTTCAGACCGATGAGCTTTGTAAAAATTGACGCGTTTCAGAAAGGCGGGGCATAGAGGAGAAACAAGAATGTACAGTATGTGGAAAATAATGTGTTTTTTTTTACCTTAAACCGCATAAACACATTTCATTACACCAAATACACAAAATAATGTTCTTTTTAGCAATATTATATGACCCCTTTAAAATACATTGGTTAACTACATTAGTTAACATGAACTAGCCATGAAAAAAGTTAATATCTATTAATATTTTTAATGGACATGAGCTGACATTTTTATCAAGTAACATTAACAAAGATTAATAAATACTGTGACAAATGTATTGCTATTGTTAATGTTAGTTAATGTTAGTTATTGCATTAACTAATGTTAACTAGTGGGACCTTATGATTGACCCTCAATGGCTATGGCTTTAATTGAAGAACAAACAGTTCTTAAAACTTATGGAATCACAAAATAAATTGTGTGTTTAATTAAATGTAATATATCAATACTCCCTGCTTCTTTTGATAAAATTTTTTTTTAAACAAGCAGCTTTGTCGCAATTGTAGCATAAATATTAGAAATACTGAAAATATCTTAGTTTATTTTTGTTTAGAATATTGTCTTGGACAACTAGGGGCCTTAGAGCAAAAAAGGTTAAGAATCACAGGCGTACTTTACCTGACAGAAATCATCCAGCGTTTGACGAAATAATAATAATAATAATAATAATAATAATAAAAAATAATAATAATCCATTAAAAATTGTAATCCCCAATTGTAAGTCGCTTTGGATAAAAGCGTCTGCAAAATGACTAAATGTAAATGTAAATGTAAATGTAATTAGCCTGTAGCGCCCCAGCTTGGTGATTATTGGTTAGTACATGACCTTGAGCCACATGCACAGCTGATCTTGTTTTCAGGTAAAGCTTGTTATAACAGAAAGCATGGGTCCGTTTTCCAGTCTACAGAGCAGATGTAAATTGCTGTGGCATCTTATTACCTTATTATTATTAAATATGATAAATGACTGTATGCCCAAATAACCCTATCTTAATTGACTTATGTGGTTAATAAAGTCAGTTTTGTTTATTTATGTTATCAAAGTAAAATAGTATTGAAACTAATCTGCTTTCAATAGACACTAAAAGGGCAAGAAAAAGAAAGAAAGAAAGAAAGAAAGAAAAAGAAACAATAACATAAAATAAATCTTAATCAACACTGTCATGCAATGGTAATGGTCAGATATGCCTTGGGCTTGTTGTTGTTGTTGTTGTTGTTATTATTATTATTTAGCTTTTATTTTTTTATTTTTATAGATTTTATTCCAATTTTTAAGTTTTAGTAATTTTGCTTAAAAAATTATTTTTATATAATAAAATATATTTTTCTTTGGCATTAATTTGCTTTTATTTAATTTATTTTAGTACATCAACATAAACTTATTTTAGTTAGTTGCCAGGCAGCGTTTAAAATTTTCATTTCTTTTCATCTAACATTTATATTTATATTTTATTTCTGCATTATTTCAATTAACATAAACGATTTTTAAATAGTTTTAGGTTTAGTTAATAACATCACTGCCTAACACAACAAGTTAGAAAGTATTTTAAGTATCTTTCAATACTTAAAATGAGAAAAAGTAATTAAAGGCTAAAAAAAAGTTTACATTTATTATAATCTTGTCGTGGATGAGAAATATAAGCGCGATTCTATTGGCCACCACCACGTATATCAAAAACAAGCCCCACCTCCTCGGAAGAAGGCGGATTACGGAAGTTCGTCCCTCAAAGCGGAAGTGAAGGCCAAGGCCCGTTGACTAGAGACGCTTCAGGCAGCAGGAGGGGAATTTTATCTCAGCCTGACAGCCAGGGATTTGACAGAAAGAGAAAAGCGCCGCACTCATATCTCAAGGTAACCGCTGTCTGGTTTTGGTACTGATATGATTATTGATAGGCTATTGTTAGCTGGTCGTGGTTTACTGATACAGCGGAACTGTCAAGACTGTTAGCCGATGCTCATGACGCTCCTGAGCCGCTCCTCTGGATCTCTCCATGAGCGACACGATAAAGGAATAACTCGGGCCTCTCTGTCTATCTGTCATATTCTAAATATGAATCTTACGGCAAAAGTTCCGTTTAATGCAGAAGGCTTGTATGGGTGTGTGCACAGACATATGTGTGTTTGATCAGCAGCAGCTCTGAAGTTTGACCATCTACAGCAGGACTTCCTTGTTTTCACGGTTTATCATTTGACCGTTATGATGCAGCAGCTACACGCATCTGCGTGCTGTCGCAAAACGCAGATTGTTCTGCGATTAGTAAGGTGATACTTCTCCAAACGTACATCTACATGTCTTTTTATCTCCTTTAACAACTTTTTCTGAAGGCTGTTTTTATCAGTGAAGCAGGTTCACCAGCGTTCAGTTGAGAGCTTGTGGTCAGAGCTCGTGGGAGGCGCAGGCAGATCAGAAGTGAAAGAGTAGGACTTCATGAGGAAGTCAATAATGTGGCCTGAGGAGGCTCGATTGACAGGTCAGCTAGATGAGTCATCACTTAAGACCGCACATACATTGATATGAGCCTAAAGCTATAAGACAATATGTTTTTAAGCTTCTCAAGACCCCATGATAAGATGTGAGAACTTTTGTTTTGTGTCGTTGTTGTTATTGTAAAATAATCTTAATTGAAATAAAACAGAAATATAATATAAATATTAGATTAAAAAAAGATATTAATCTTTAATAAAAAATTAGAAATGTTGCTGTGGCAGCAACTGTAAAAAGTCGCAGGGGTCGACCGATTATCGGCACCGATAAGGGCTGCACGATAAATCGCATATGATATTTAATGCGCATCTTGTCAGTAAAGCCGCTTCTGTAGTCAGCGGTAAATCTCCATCACGTGCGGGCTTTCACATGGAGCAGCATTTACTACACAGAGCCGTTGTTCACTGGCAAGCTGCGCAAAACCACGTTCATAATCGCGCGATTTTTTGCGCAGCTTGTCAGTGAACAACGGCTCTGTGTAGTAAATCGCATGCGATTTATCGTGCAGCCCTAGTTTGACTTCAGTTTTGTGAAACTATGAATAAAAAATATCTGCATGAAGCAGAAACAGCAGAGCTGAATGAGACGCAGATTCACTCTCTGCCAGCAGGTGGCGCTTAAAGCATTTTCTTGGTTTCCGCTGTAAAGAAAGGAGCGCTGCACTTATGAACTTATGCAGGGCATTTTTTCTGCCTGTGCGACTAAATTTTGTGTGCGGTCGCACTGGTGCGACCACCGCGTTGGTCAACTCTTAAGCGCTTCAATTTCTGTTGCATATGAGAAACATCAAAGGGCAAACGAAACAGCGCTTCGAGAGTATACCTTCTCAGCTACAGCAAAAATGTCGTGCATATTGAGGAAACGATGGATGGTTTTCAAGCGAAAGTCAAGAAAACGGACCCTTTTCAAACAGTGTTGCGTTCCGAACGTTGTTTAAGCAACATACACCGGTATTGCGGTATTTTAAAAATTCATATCATAACAAAAATAAACACCGGTATTTGGTATGAACTGGTATACCGCCCAGCACTAATGGGTACACAGAATAATCTTGGAGAGAGCTTTACCGAGCTGACTGCTGTAACTGAACGCGACCAGGGTTTAAAGGCTGAACAAATGACTGACAGCCACAGCGGAGAAAAGAGTTTGTGTGAACTTTAATGTAAGGACTTAAATATTCATATTTAGCTCACATTAAGCTATTGTATGGCTTCAGAAGTAACACAGAATAATTCGCACAATCGAGAAAAAAATAAAATAAAATTCTCGGTTTTGGATCGGCTCTCTCTGACCGATACCCAATCCGAGAAAAATGGCACTATCGGAGCCGATACCCAATATGAATATTGGATCGGCGCATCCCTAAAAGCAATCTCCGCCCACCGCCCATCTGATTTGTTGGGAGTCACGAGTTCGACCAATCAATGTGGAATTCACTCTCACTCCTTTGCTAACTGGAGCTGCTTCAGTGATCACGCATCAGTTGTCTCTCAAAGGTAAGGCAGCAGCAGACTTTGCTTAAGTTGCAATAAATCACAATCCACTAACGTTACACTGAAGTTGCAAAACACCTCAATATTATCTATGATTTCCGCGATGCAGATTCGTCTCATTACTTTAGGACATAAATACATTAACAACATCTCCAGAACTGCTCTGCCTCCCTCTGAGAGTCACTTCATGATCATTTGACCGTTTCATTTGAGTAAAACTATCGCAGTGTTTCCCACAGACTTGCACTCTATTTGTGGTGGCATATATATGCAAATTCATTCTCTGCCAGCAGGCGGCGCTGTTGGCGTAGGCGCTGTTGGAGTGGTAGAGATCGAGGTTTCCCCGGTAACGCTGTACACAAAGCAGCGCTCCGCTCACAAACGCTGCTTTCAGACATTACATGCAAGATGAAATGAAAATGACATCCAAAATTTTCTGAAGACAGTCGGTTTCCTTCAGAAACACAGTGATATAAAAACACCCGCACCGGGTTTCAATTTTGAAACGTGCAGTGCTCTTGTTTATTCAACAAAGTCAAAGCCTTTTGGAAAATCTGTTTGTGGTGGTCAGTTTTGATATTGTGGCGGGCGCCACAAATAAATCAATTTATTGGAAACACTTACATAGGCTACAGAAACGTAAAAGTTCCTCATGGCAACCCGTCGACTCAATCTCGGGATGCCCGAAGCGCAAAGGCGCTACATGTCGGTGCGCTGGCCACGAGGCCATCGGCGCCGACACGTCTTGTGTTTTTAAGAGCAAAACCACATTCTGTGTGATTGCCCCTTCTACACCTGTCACTCACAAGAAAAAAAAATAGCGTTTGTCAATTCTGATGAGCGTTTCTCTAATAAAAAAAAAAAAAACTTTTTCAAATTTTGAGCACGATAAACAATATTCAAACTGTCTATTTAATCAATGTTTTGCTGTGTAACGAAGTTGTGTCACCAAAAAAAGTTTTGGTGAGCCTTTTTGTTGTTGTTTGTTTCTATTTGGTTGTACCACTTTCTCCATTAAGGCATTTTGAATGGCATGAGAAGGTGTACTTTGCAGAAGTGTGTGTGTGAGAGGGATTCTAAACCACATGCTTTGGATTAGGCTGAACCTCAAGCCCTGATGCTGGCAGCGACATCTCACTCTCCATAATCACTTTTTTCATTGCCCACTACTTACTACTTCAGTTGGCCTTTTTCTGCAGTCATTACCAGGATATATACAGGTTAATGTTGCTAAAATAAAAATGTTGTTCATGTTACCACCTCTGATGGCCTACCTGAATATTCTCCTATAGTGGATGAAGGTCTGTCCATCCGGTTATTGACTTCTATCTTCTCTTGACTCCCACTGCCCATTACCGTACCTACAGCAGAAAGAAAATCTGGCTCTGTTTTTAACAAGCTCAAATAATGACCTCAGAGTTACTGTTATTTCTTCTTTCTGTATCTCTCTCTTTTATAATAATCCCACTCATTTTCACTCATCTTTATTCTCTCAGTTGCTTTAGTGGTTTACTTTAGCTCTGCTGTCTGTATTTGGCTTCAGAGGATCCATGGAACTTTTCTGATAAACAAAAGTAACACTGAAACCCAGTTTGCAAAAAAAACAGAAATGTTTCAGGAGTCGTAAATATGTCTTCCCCTGCTGCTATTGTATTTATCAATCTGAAAGCCTAAAGAAAGTGTGATGCCACAGTCTGTTGTCCATGATTTGTTTTGCCCCAAGCTGAGCTGAATGTGGGTTTGTGGTATGCTCAGAATAACAAATATACACATCAAAAAAACAAAACAAAAACAAACAGGTTCTGACCTGTTTTCAGCAATTTATCATTCGATATCGTGCAGATTATTTTCGACAACTGATAAGTGTAGGTTATTTAGGGAACTAGGTTAGTGTATGTGTGACATGACACTCTGATATTTACTTTGTGTGTTTTTGTATTGATGCTTTTAACTGTAATTGTAGCACAGTGTGGGTGGAATCTGTAAAGGGGACTGTTTTGTTACGGTGAGGTTTATTGGAGCATTATGGGGTGGCTGGTTAATGGTTAGTGCGCTGGAATGGTGTGATAGCTGTTAACGACCTGTAATGAGTCCGTCCTTTCCGTTCACTCAACTCGAGAGCGTCACAGTCCAGTGTTTTATTATATGGCCATTTATATCTTGTCGTTTATGTGTTTTGTTGATCAACTTCCTTTCTCCTTTTTTCTCTAGGATTGTTCATCCAGTAGGGGCCATCTCTCCATCTTTTTCTCCCTTTCTCACCCTGATTCTCTCTCTCTCTCTTAAACCCATCCTCCCCTGAGCTCCATTGATCCTGGTTCAGGACCCCTGTCATATCCAGCGAGGACCCCTCTCAGATCCAGTCAGCCCTCTCCTCTCCTGTTGTCCGGCCTGTTGGCATGGCGGGGCGAGGTGGACCAGCGCGGACCAATGGTGCCGCCCCCGTCGGGAACAAAATATGCCAGTTCAAACTGGTCTTGCTGGGAGAGTCTGCCGTGGGCAAGTCCAGCCTGGTGCTGCGTTTCGTCAAAGGCCAGTTCCACGAGTATCAGGAGAGCACCATTGGAGGTTAGCCGGAGTGTGTTTATGTCCAAGCTTATACTTTCTATAGATGGATGAATTTCCTCACACTTTTGAATATGAATTTGCATCACAAGAATGCACACAGGCCCTAAACTCCATCTTGAACTGTGACGTGAAAGATAGCAGACATGAAAAAATGTTAGGGATGCACAGTATATTGGTACCTAATCGGTTATCAGTATTGATTGATATCGGCTATTTAATTCTGATGCTCATTTCTGCCTATTTTTACATTTAGATGATCTAACATTTTTTCTTTTAAAGTTAATCTTCAGTGAAAATATTCCATAAAAAAACTAGATTATCTCCTTTAAAAGATTAGCTACAGGATCATATCTTATAATGCAACACATTAGTGGTAGTGAGAGCACACTCAATAAAGAGCATACCGTCTACATATATGAGGTTGTGTTGATATGTGGTGAGAGGGCTGGGCTCGGTCAAAAGCAGACAAGCTGGTTCTTACTCGCTAATCACATGACTACCACATGAGTTATACTGCAGTATAAAACAGACATGCAGTTATGCATGTGCACACATCTGATCTCATAACCAAACGTGTGCATGCTGTAAACAGCTTGAAATGGTATTCATTTTTACATTTTAATAGATTTATGTTATACACTGTTTTAAATAATTACATGGACAAAGAGAGCAAAGAGGAAGGAGTTCGGCGACCAGAAGGAACGGGAAACAGTCAACAATGGGATTTCCTGAGTGTGTGTGCTAGTGTGTCCCTCAGTTTTTAAGTCGTCAGTGTCTCAGGGAATCTTTAAGTGTGTTAGATTTTCACTAGAAAGAGATCCATTCTAGAATAAAGTCAGGCACGAGGAAAGAAAAGTGCTGGGAGTGACATTTGGTACAGGCAGGATACCACATGCTTACACAAGGCTGGCAATAAGGAAATCCTCAGCACTTTTTTTTGTCCTTCTACATATTTTCCTTCAATGCCATCATCCTGTCGTCAGTGAGCAGGTCAAAGATCGCAATGCTCGTTGCTGTGGAGAAATTAATGTGCTACAAACATGTGACCATGGCACCTGACTCAGCACAAAGTTTTGAGTTGAAGGGATTAAAAACTTGCATGGTCTTTCTTATTCTCCGCTACCGCACACTTCCTGTGTCTGCGTCATTTTAATGTGTTCTAAAATCTACATTTTCTGAACAGTTTTAGTGGGCTTGTCTGTGCAAATGTCACAATTGTGATGGTCAAGTGTTCAGGGTGGTTGCCAAAGTCTTTCTATGTTGTTGCTAAGGTGTTAGTGGTTGTTGCATGTTGCTAGTTGTTTGGTCAAGTGTCATCTCACATCTGATATTTTTATATATGTATACATTACCATTCAAAAGTTTGGGGTTGTTTTTGAAATTAGTCTCATATGCTCACCAAGGCTGCATTTATTTGTTTGAAAATGCAGTAAAAACTAATTGTATATATAAACAGAATTTATATGAAATATCTTTTGTAGCATTATAAATGTATTTACTGTCACTTTTGATCAATTTAATGCATTTTTGTTGCAGAATGAAAATCAATCATTTCTTTAGAAACAATGACCCCAAACCTTTGAACAATAGCAATAATAGTGGTAGTACTTACCTTAGCACTATTACTAAATAAATCAAGTGGTAAATGTAAACCTAATGAGATACATTTTATAAAAGGGAACTTTCTGTTCCCTTTGACTGTGATCTAATTTCTAACCCTTCTGCTCAGGAAATCTCTATGTAAAAAGCAACTTTCCCTCCCCCATTACATTATTACAGTACATTAAACATCAAATAAATGTGGGGCAGTCGTGGCCTAATGGTTAGAGAGTCGGACTTGTAACCCAAAGGTTGTGGGTTCGAGTCTCATGTCTGGTAGGAATTGTGTGGGGGGAGTGAATGTACAGCGCTCTCTTGCACCCTCAATACCACGACCCTTGAGCAAGAACCGAACCTCCAACAGCTCTAAAAGATTCTAAAATACACACGTGGTCAGAATTGTTGGTACCGTTGGTAAATATGATCAAAGAAGGCTATGAAAATAAATCTGCATTGTTAATCCTTTTGATCTTTTATTTAAAACATTCACAAAAATCTAACCTTTCATTGGAGAATAAGAATTTAAAGGGGTCATATGATGCGATTTCAATTTTTCCTTTCTCTTTGGAGTGTTACAAGCTCTTGGTGCATAAAGAAGATCTGTAAAGTTGCAAAGACTAAAGTCTCAAATCCCAAATCCAATAAAAGGTTACATCTGACCATAGAAGACAGTCCCGTTTGAGGTTCCAGTCGTGTCTGGCAACTGAATATGCTGGAGATTGTTTTTTGGTGAAAGCATTTTCTTTTCTTGATTTTTTTTGCTTGAAGCCCTCCCAAACAACATGTGGTGATGTAGGTGCTGTTTGATCATTTTTTTAAGGTTTTCTGACCCCGAAACTCAACCTTTTTCTGCAATTCTCCAGCTGTGATCCTTGAAGAGTCTTTGGCCACTAAAACTCTCCTTCTCACCGTGCATTAGGACGATATAAACACATGTCAATGTGTTTATATTTGGCCTTTGTTTTCACTCCTATTTATATTTCTGTGTTATGTCGAGATCACAAGAAAATTAAGCCGTGATCACGAGAAAACAAGAAAGAAAAATATTCATAATCCATGGCCTCTTAGGACTTCGGTAGAAACACTTTGGCGTCATGTCATAAACCTTCCTGTTTCTCTTTCCTTTCTAGCTGCTTTCCTCACACAGACAGTCTGCCTGGATGATACAACAGTAAAGTTTGAGATTTGGGACACAGCTGGACAGGAGCGATATCATAGCCTGGCCCCTATGTACTACAGAGGAGCCCAGGCAGCCATTGTCGTCTATGACATTACTAACACAGTAAGTGCCTGTGATTGTGAAATCAAAACCTTTAAGTCTGAGTTGGATCAGTCTTGTACAGCCAATCATTCACCAGCTGAGGGTTACGTGGCACCTCAGCTGCAATGTGACTTTGCCAGTCATGCATTGGCTCTAATAAAGGCTGACATCACGCCGGTGTGCTCAGCAGAAGGGTAAGGTCTGAATAATAAGGTTTCACCTGACTGACTGCTGGGGTTAATTATTATTTTATAGGATACAGTCAGACCTTTGCTCAAAGTCAAGCAAGTCACAGTGGCAATGCAACTCCTGTTGGCAACCTTAAGCTAATTTATATGAATGTGTGATTGTTTTAAAATACAGTATTTTATTTGTAAATATGTAAAATATTTTAAAGTCTTTTATAAAAAAAAAAAGCTTATGTATGTGTTTTTAGTAAATCAATTGCAATATCAGTTAATTAAAAATATATGATGCCAGCTGTATTTTCAGCATCATTACTCCAGTCTTCAGTGTCACATGATTCTTCAGAAATCTTTTTTTCCTTTGTTTAACAGTTACTTCTCTGCTGTTTTTCTTTGCACTCTTAGGACACATTCACTAGAGCAAAGAACTGGGTGAAGGAGTTGCAGCGTCAGGCGAGTCCAAATATCGTTATTGCTCTGGCCGCCAACAAGGCAGACCTGGCCAACAAGAGAGCTGTTGACTTTGAGGTATGTTTATATGAACGCAAAACAACCTGTGTGAATCTACTTCTGATATGTTTTTAACACATCCACATGTTTTCTTTAGGAGGCGCAGGCATACGCAGACGACAACAGCCTACTCTTCATGGAGACGTCTGCAAAGACCGCCATGAACGTGAACGAGATCTTCATGGCTATCGGTACGATCTCATTTCTCTTACTGACTCTCTTCAAGCCTGGAGCAAAACACGGCAACATGACACCAGTTTCACCTGCCGCAAAAACGCTCAACCAGACACCACGCCTAGTCGTTCAAATACTGCTAGCGATTTTATTCAGATCAAATCAACCTAGTACGTTTATGAAGAAATTTTCCTTCTCAATCTCTCTCTTTAGCCAAGAAGCTTCCGAAGAACGAACCGCAAGGTGGAGCAGGGAGTGGCGGACGGGCCAGAGGAGGGGTCGACTTACAGGAGACAGCACCTCAGGGCAGAAGCGGCCAGTGCTGTGGAGGCGGCAACTAACCATCGGACCAATCAGCTGGCAGATGCACCCAAGGACTGATACAGACACACAAACACAGTATGAATCCATAGTGTGAGATCCATTCACTTATGACCCAGCTCTAAACTATGGCCAGTTAGACTGTACCATACAGCTTCAGAACTGGAAACTGGCCATTGATACCCTCCAAGAAACATTTCCTCTTAATTTTTTTAATTTAATTAAAAATAAAGTTAATATTATTATTTAAAAGTTATTATTATTATGTTGAAAACAATTGTGCTTCTTAATATTTTTGTGGAAACCATGATAGATTTTTTTTTCAGGTTTAAAAAGAACATCATTTATTTGAATCTCTTGTAATGTTATAAATGCCTTTGCTGTCACCTTTGATCAATTTAATGCAACCTTACTGAATAAAAACATTAATTTCTTAAAAATGTTTCATATTGATACCCTTGTAAATCAACACGTTAATGTTTCGCCCAGTTATTCCTCCCAAAAACAGTACATGCACATTCATATACAAACACAAGCTACGACATGTCTCTGCCATCTATGGTTTTCAAAGTTATTCGATTTGTCTTGTGTAGAGTTTGACAAAGCAAAAGGAGACAAACGTGATCAGATCTAACCAATCACACTTAAGACAAAAGAAATTCCAGACTGCTGCTGGTGGAAAAACAAGTTGTCTCTCCTTTGTATTTCCTTATCCTCATTTGCACGTTTGAATGAAAAATTTAGTGGCGACGCCACTATTCAAACTCGCTCTCCCTTTTGGTGGATGCATACTGGCAGTATTGAGTTACACCTCATCTTTCTCCTGCTCTCCTTGATCACATGCCTCTTTGTCGGAGAGAGGAAAGATCGGAGGTTGAGAAAACAGGCTATTTTCCATCTATGTCAGGATGTTCTGTAGATCCTGTGTTATTTCTATTGTATTAGTCTCTCAGACGTCCACTACTCCAGCACAAATGAAACCAGTATATGATTTGATAGGCTAGACTTCTTTTCTAATTCGTTTGCATATATTTACTTGTATATCTAAATGCATTAACAGGTGGTATAACTCCAATTTGGTGTTGTTTTTTTCCCTTTGCATTAATGAAATGTTTTTGAAATCAGACTTGGAAAAAATACATATAAATGACACAAGGCAAAATCAGCCGCCTTTGACCAAAATCACAAATATTTACGAGGGGAAAAAAGAAGATAATGTTGCTGTTTTTGTACTCTTGTTTTTTTTTTGTTTTTTTTCTCTGAATATGACCCCAATCATTAACCATTTTAATTCAGCACCTTTGTAAGAATTTACTTGTTTTTTTACTTATGGTCTCTTAGAGTGCACTGGGTATTTCTTTGTCCTCTGACAACATGTCATTTTCTGTCAATATTGTTCCCTTCTGTTTAATGTCGCAGGACGTCTCTTTTGACCCACATTTTCAGCATCAATTGTAACCTAGCACAACAAATGTGAACGGTGACCCAGACGTCTCAAGCAAGGTCTGAGGAACGAGGGAGGCAATGGACAAAAACAAATAAATGGAAAAACACAAACCTAATAGAACTTGTAATTTTACCAATAAAGGAGGGGAAGGTATACATTCTGTTTGTTGTGTTGTTATTTCTAAAAGTAGGTGGTGATTTGGAGTATTTTTTTTATTTTTTATTCCTGCTCTAAATATGGTTGGGAATGGAGAACTGGTTTTTAATTATTCACAGTTACTAAATGGATTTAAAAGGCGCTCGTTTTCGTTAATGATTCTCGAATGTGCATCTTTTGCTGCTGTGGAGGGAGCATAGTAAGTAATGGTGTATTCAGTACTATTATGTTTATGTTGTGCTGGCAGTCGTTTTGAGTTACTGATGCTATTGTATAAAATCACTGTTCACAGTCAATCATGATTAAGTTCATCCATGAGTGAAAGTGTCCAATAACAGGGTGGTTACTCAGATTAGCCAAATAGTATTTGGCTGGTCATGTGATCTTAACATGGCAGCCCCCCTGAGGGGACCCTCTCCATGTTTGATAAAACCGCTTTTACAAGGTAACAGATTTGATTGGACTTTTATTATGATGTGTTCTTGATTTTATACTACTGTTTCAAAATTACTATGCATTTATTAAGGAGTAAAACTTTTTAACAAGGAGAAACATTGCTGAGTGCACCTTTAAGGCTCGTGAGACCATGTAGGTTCTGACTGGTAGTTCTAAATACGAATTAGTTTTGTTGTTAGTGATATTTTATCTAAATACATTTTGTTTATATTTTGTTAAATATATACACTATGTGAGGCCAATTTTTACGATTCAGAGATTTGAAAATATTAAAACGAGAGTGAACATAAAAAGGTGTTTTCTGTTGCATTTAGAAACAGGTTAGTAAATGCAGAATAACTGAAACGGAATTGTTTCTTAAGATTTCCATCCTAAATATTCTAAAAGATCCTAAAGATCATAAATGTGTAGAAACCTATTTATATTTAGTAGCAAAATGCCTTATGGTATTTTTTTTAACATTTATAAAAAATAAAAAAAATCAGTCCAGCTAATGTGTTAGCTGACTGACATTTTAGCAAAATGCCAAAATGCATTTTGCTACTAAATATAAATAAGTTTAGATAAATATAAGTTTAATAAATATGCTTAATTTGCTCTTTTCAAGTGATATATTGCAATAAGCAGCTCAAGTGTTTCATGCCCCCCAGTGGAAAGTATTGTAACGTTTAATTCTGTAGTACTGCCTAATACTCCATTTCCCAGCAACCTCCTATAGTGCGCAGGCGCAGTTCAGTGGTCAGAACGCGTATCGAAACCCATCACAAAACTTTATTGAAGCGGCACAGGGTGGAAGTGAGCGCGGCGATCCTAGGATAGGAATTGATGGCTGCTGATATGGCGGACCCGGCTGCACAGACCTCCGTGCAGCCCCGGCTTCAGCAAGCTCAGTCCAGCGGCCCGGCAGGATCCAACCCGCACCCCGGAGCCGGGAGCAGCGACCCGGCCCGACCAGGCCTGAGTCAGCAGCAGTGGTCCAGCCAGAAGAAAGCCCAAGTCCGCTCGTTTCCGCGGGCTAAAAAACTGGAGAAACTCGGAGTGTTTTCCTCCTGCAAGGTAACCGAGAGCTCGGCTCATAACAATAGAGCGAGTGCCCGGGCCTGTCATGTGTGACTGCTTCAGTAACAGCCTGCAAACTAGTCACGCATGTGTCCTAGTACCAATACAAATCTAAACTTATCTTCATCAAGTATTAAAAGCCTAAAGGTGATTTAAGGTTGGAAAATAAAAACACAAGACTATGAAAACTTCTATATGGACTAAAGAATGAAAAATGAATCGCATTTCTAAAAAATGCTTTTAAAATGGGTAGCTTAATATGTTTTATACCAGCTTTTATATAATGTGAAATTAGCCTATGGTGGTTAATTAAATGCATTTATTATGTATGTTTTTAAAACATGCACCATACATTCGACATTTTCAATATATCTCATTTTATTGTCGTGTTATCACCACTGCATTATTATAAATCAAAATGTTTTGTCAGTATTTACCTGATGAACCTGATGTTTACTGTCCTCATTGACAGTTCTTTAAATCACAGCTGTGTTCTCTTCTATTACAGGCGAATGATGCTTGCAAATGTAATGGATGGAAAAACCCCAATCCGCCGACAGCCGCTCGTATGGAGCTCCAGCAGCAGGCAGCCAGTCTGACGGAGGCCTGCCGAAGCTGTGGACACTCTTTGGGTAAGATGAATGCCTCTTTGTCGGTTTTATTACATCACACCATATCAGACCCATGACTCTACTTGGTATCATCCAAATAAGCTGGTCCAGCATGATATTGTGCAACAGTGGCCAGCCACTTTTTCCAGTTGCCTTGCTTCTGGATTAATATTTCCCATAGGGGTTTGAAAAGTTTTCGTTTCAGAGTTATAAACCATGAACCAAGCCATCCAGCTATGAGGTGAACTTACACATTACAAACTGTGATTTAAGCGAAGTATTTGAAAATACTTTAAACACAGCGAAGTGTGAACAATGGACATGGTCTAATTAATAAATATGCAAAAGCACAAAAATAATAAAGTCAAGCGTAGCAATTATCACCCTAAATGGACAATTTATAAAATATGTTTTGCAAACCAGAAATAAGCAGCGTAAATACAACCTTTGTGGATATACAGGCTACTAGATGTTAACTGTGTAGTTTACATCATATAATGCATCATTATTGTTGTTTACATTATCTTGTGTGTTTTTCTATAGCGGAGCATGTGTCTCACCTGGAGAACGTGTCTGAGGAGGAGATTAACCGGTTGTTGGGGATGGTGGTGGACGTGGAGAATCTCTTCATGTCTGTCCATAAAGAAGAAGACACGGATACCAAGCAAGTCTACTTTTATCTGTTCAAGGTAAACAGGCAGATGTGATCTGCTTCATTCATTTTTTTTAAAGTACAAACACACCCAAGATGAATTACTAATATGTTAAAAAAGCCTCTAAGATGTTTTTGTTTATCTGTCAGCTGAATATTTCACATTTTTGCCTGTGTGTTTGACTGTTTGTTTGACTGTTTGTTTCTTTTCTTAGTTGCTGAGGAAGTGTATTCTGCAGATGGGGAAGCCAGTGGTGGAAGGCTCTCTCGGTAGCCCTCCCTTTGAAAAACCCAACATAGAACAAGTACGTGTGTGTTGTGTATAAGAAAGGTGGCAAACAGTTTTCTTCCAGTCACAATCCATGTAAAATGCCTTTATGGGTGAGAAGAAGGGTGGGACATTTGTCTTCTAATGTAGGTCATTATTGTTGTGTGAGTTGTTCTGCACTCAAGATGCTCTCTCTCTGTCTCTCTCTCTCAGGGGGTGCTGAACTTTGTCCAGTATAAGTTCAGTCATTTGGCTTCTAAGGAGAGGCAGACCATGTATGAGCTCAGTAAGATGTTTCTGCTCTGTCTGAACTACTGGAAGCTGGAGACCCCATCACAGTTCCGTCAGAGGGCGCAGAAAGAGGATGCGGCCGCCTACAAAGTCGATTATACTAGGTTTGTGTGTTACAGTGGTGGCCAAAATTATTAGAACACTAGTATTTTTACCAGCTCAATTTTTTTTTAAGTCAGTTATTTCTATCTTTTGCTGTAGTGTGTTAGTAGGAAATATCAGTTTACATTTCCAAACATTCATTTTGCCATTAATAGTAATAATCCGGTGAGATTTTTGTTTGCACAAGGAGTCTGATAACAGCCAGTGCTCCACACAGAGATCTGATCTCACCATCATCCAGTCTGTCTTACATAAAGAAACAGAAAAAACTCAGATAGACTAAATCCAGAAGAACTGTGGCAACGTCTCTAAGATGCTTCAAGAAACCTACCTGCAAAACTACCTGAAAAACTATGTGCAAGTGCACCTCTGACAAAAGCTGTTTTAAACGCAAAGGATGGTCACAAAAATGGTTGATTTAATTTAGTTAATAGAAGTTAATTGATAAAGAAAATCTATTTATGACATTATTTTTAACCACATCCTCATTTTACAACATTTTTACACAAGTGCCTAAAACTTTTAACAATACTGTGGCTTTGCAGGAAGGTTTCTTGAAGCATCTTGGAGATGTTGCCACAGTTCTTCTGGATTTAGTCTGTCTGAGTTTTTTCTGTGTCTTCATGTCATTCCAGACAGACTGGATGATGGTGAGATCAGATCTCTGTGTGCAGCACTGGCTGTTATCTCACTGGATTATTACAATTAATGGCAAAATGAACAGAAAAAAATTTCTGAAAAAAAGATGATCGATTTCACTCTTTTGAAATATGAGGCATGCTACATCAAATGTCAAAATTACATTTATTGTGAATTTTGTAATACGATATTCTTCTTGTAAAAAAAAAAATGTTTTAATAAAAAAATTATTATTTTTTTTTTTACTTACAATCATTTTTCTCCACTAACGTTTCATCTGAGTCTTCTTATAATGTATATAGATTCATTAGTGTAATTTTGATGTGTTTGAATAAATACATCATTAGTTTTGTGTGTGTGTGTGTTTCAGGTGGCTGTGTTACTGTCATGTTCCTCAGAGTAATGACAGCTTGCCCCGGTATGAGACCTGTCAGGTGTTCGGCCGCAGTCTGCTGAAGTCTATCTTCACTGTCACCCGCAGACAGTTACTGGAGAAGTTCAGAGTGGAGAAAGACAAACTCCCACCAGAGAAACGCACTCTGATCCTCACACACTTCCCCAAGTAAGACACAATACCGTCTTCTAATACACACTCCAGCACCATCACTCTCACATAGTGTAATTGAGCATGTTTGTTTGTTTATTTGTGTGTGTGTTTACTAGGTTTCTTTCCATGTTGGAAGAAGAAATCTATGGAGAGAACTCACCCATTTGGGAGGCAGACTTCACCATGCCAGCCTCAGAGGGGACACAGCTGGGGCATCAAACAGGTGTGTGATGAGCTGGTTATTAGGGATGAGCATTTAGATTAATTTTGTAATGTAACAACAATTTACTCAAATTCAAATTTATGTAAAAAAAAAAAAAAAAAAAGACACGCATGACATTTTTTTTCATAAATGTTTGGCTACATTATCCTTATAATGGTTTCTAAATAAGTATAAATCAAGGATAAATTCAACAACCTATGCTTTTTAAAGGGGAAAAATTTAGCTATATTCATTACTAAAAACATCAAGATTTGCAAATAACAAAGAAAACCTAAAGTAGACTGCTACCATAATGAATTCTATGTCAATAAAGGCTACAGTAAATCACATTTTTATCATTTTACATGATCTTAAAGTGTGGCATCCATCACCTGACAAGTGGGTATACACATTTGATACTGTAAACATTCAGTAAGCCTGACAAGATTAGTGTCCCACCTCAGTGTCTTTGGAATGGTCTGTTTTAAAACGTAAAGTGATGCTACTTTTTATTCTTTCTGTCTTAGTGCTGAGTCCAGTCTCGGTGTCTGGCTCTCCTCTCAGTAAAGGCAGCAGTGGTTCTGCTCTGGGTGTTACAGGTTTGGACGTCGCTTCCTCTGAACCAGTAACCGGTAAGAATATCTAGTTGAAGAATTATTTACTGTGCACTGTGAACTCTGTACATTGGCATTTAATTGAAGTACACAATCATATATGCATCAGACTTAAAGGTGTCATGAACTGAGAAATCAAAGTTCCCTTGATCTTTTGACACATAACAGGTCAATGTACTATAAAAACATGCTGTAAGTTTCAAAACTCAAAACTTTCCCGTTAGTTTAAAAACAGCTTTTATTGAAACCAAGCTCAGAAAATGACTTGTTGTGGAATGTGCCACCTTATGACGTAATAGTGTGGTTAAGCACCGCCTCCGCAGGAGATCAGCGTCTGCTTCTACATCACTGCCTCTTTAGCTCCGCCCACTGGTCTGTAGTAGGAGGAGAGGAAATACTAGAGTGACACAAACACAGGATTACTTCATCATCAGAACCATACAGATGACATTACAAGATTACAAGACACTGTGTAGTGTAAGATGTGAAAAATTGTCTTTGAATTGCCTTCATTGTGATGGCATATCTAGATCGGACGCGAGCGCTGTTGCATCATGTCACGAATCAATTTCTCTTTCAGGTCAGAAACGGCGCAGATGCTTGTATGTCAGAAATAGAGCGGGACATCAGTTTACTGTTGGGAGATTTGTTGTTAATCCGTGCCACATCCAGTGTAGACAGAATCACCGATTATAATGGGTTCTGTTGTCTATTGTCGCGTTGTGCCGCTTGTGTCCTCTGTAAACACACGGGGTAAAATTAGCAAAGAGCTCCAGATCGCGTCAGTGAAACATTGATTGTTTGCTTGCTTTACTTTGCTACGGATTCATTTTTAAATAAGACAGTATGATGCAGGCTTTTCAGAGAGACTGAAAGTAAACGATGATGCAGCGCTGAGTCTGACTAGAGTGGATCCAACAGTAATGTCACAACACAGAAGTGAGAGTAAACGTGCTTTTACCACTATTGCATTGTCTGTTCCAGACCATTTGATATATACGGAGTATTTATATGTTTTTAACCCAAATGACCCATGTTGTTTTCGGAGTATGTCACAGCAGCATCCATCTGTTATTTTAATAAGTGAAACTTTTAGCCAATCACAGCAGTGGGCGTTTACTTGCGAGTCTTGAATGCGCCCCCGCCTATAAAAAATGCGTTCTGCAGAGAGGCTCAAAAACAGGATAGAAAATATTACTTTTAAATTATGTTTTTTGATGTAAAATTACACTAACATTATAAGTGAACCTCAGAGAACATTATAAAATAATTTAAAAAAAATGCAGTTCCTGACCCCTTTAAGAATGATGTTGTCAAAGATCATGGAAATCATTGTGTCATAAACTGTCTCTCAGGAGAGAAGCGAAAGCATCCCGAGGCACTGACTCTGGAGGATGCCAAGCGGATCCGAGTTATGGGCGACATCCCCATGGAACTGGTCAATGAAGTCATGAAGACCATTACAGACCCTGCTGCCATGCTGGGGCCAGAGGTCAGAGTTCATCACACCCTTATGATAGCTTTAAAAGTATAGTTCACCCCAAAATGAAGATTTGATGAAAATTTACTCAGGCCATCAAAGATGTAGAAGAGTTTTTTTCTTCATTGAAACACATTTGGAGAAATTAAGAATTACATCACTTGCTCACCAATGGATCCTTCATTCTGACGGCACCCATTCACTACAGAGGATCAATTGCTAAATTTCTACAAATGTGTTCCGATGAAGAAACAAACTCGTCAAAATCTTGGATGGCCTGAGGGTGAGCAAATTTTCATTTTTGGGTCAACCATTCCTTGAATATAGAATGAGGTTTTTCCATTCAGCATTAGAACATCCTGTGTTTTGTGATTATACTTTTGAAGAGTGAAATTAATGATTTGTCATTTGTTTGCTGGTTTCCCAGACTAGTCTGTTGTCTGCAAACGCAGCTCGTGACGAGACGGCTCGTTTGGAGGAGAGGAGAGGCATCATTGAGTTCCATGTGATTGGTAACTCTCTCTCTCAGAAGTCCAATAAGAAGATTCTAATGTGGCTCGTGGGCCTGCAAAATGTTTTCTCCCATCAACTTCCCCGCATGCCCAAAGAGTACATCACACGTCTTGTGTTTGACCCGTAAGTCTACAGGGACCCCTCTCCTTTTTTCAGAGAGCCTGCTACTCTCCTCAACCTTTACCTGTCAGGTTTTATGTCTCGCTAGCCTCCCCTCAGCCTCTTTTGACCCTGTGTCCTCTGTGTGACCTCAGGAAGCACAAGACTTTGTCTCTGATTAAAGATGGCCGTGTGATTGGAGGGGTCTGCTTCAGGATGTTCCCCACTCAGGGATTCACTGAGATCGTCTTCTGTGCGGTCACCTCAAACGAGCAGGTCAAGGTACGGAGATGCACTCAGTGGTTCTCAACCAGGGGGTCTTAGCAAACTTCCAAGAGGGAAGTCTTGTTTTTATTGAAGAACATAGAGTTTTTATAACTGAATTAATTGCATAGTGAATTGTGATTAATATTAATCATGGGTAATTAATTCAGTATATCAATGCTCTTAAAATATTGTTTAGGGGAGGTTTTGGGCAACATGGGGGCCATCAGGTCAAAAAGGTTGACAACCACTATTCTAAACTGCAGTGAGCATTTAAAAACTGCTTCCTAATAAACTAAGGCTACGTTTACACTGGCACAAAAAATCTGATCTTTCGCTCACATCTGACACAGATCGGAATTTGTTGCACACGTGTAAACACAAAAAGTTGTCCATGCTGGCAAATAATAATGGCCATTCGACGTGAATTATATAAATAATTTTAAAAGCACGGCCATTTAAAACCCGAGGGTCTACCATGTGCATAGTAAAGCGATCGCTGCAGACAGTCCTTTTGGGTGGGAATTACTGTAAGCACAGATATCGGATACCAGTCGTGTCTAAAGTGAATGTAAACAGATGTGTCAAAAGATCGTATCTGTGCATTAAGACTTGCAGTGTAAACGCAGCCTAAGTATCTTACAATATAAATTTACCAAAAAAAAATAAGGCAGCATGGTAGGCATGCTTCACTCTTAAGCCAATCCCAGAATGCACTGCTGTAGGTTTGCTCATTTTATTTTACATGGACTAATAAAAAAAGTAGCCTTAGGAAGTAAAAAAAAAAAAAAAAACATTATTCTGCATTAATTTATTTAAACCATCCATCCACATTAATCACAGAAATTGTCATATTAATATGTAGATGAATAGCCCTGTTGTTTTGTGGCATGGCATGTATGAATTGATGTTTTGATGAATGAATTTTGTGTGTGTGCGTGCGTGCATGTTTAGGGCTATGGCACACACCTGATGAATCATCTTAAGGAGTACCACATCAAGCACGGCATTCTGTACTTCCTCACTTATGCTGACGAATACGCCATCGGCTACTTCAAAAAACAGGTACAGTTCCATCCACTCTCGTTCAGACGTTTTACATTTTCTGTTTTTCCACTGCACAACTTCACCTGTTGAACCCTCGTTCTGTCGGTAGGGCTTCTCCAAAGACATCAAAGTGCCGAAGAGCCGATACCTTGGTTACATCAAAGACTATGAGGGAGCCACGCTGATGGAGTGCGAGCTCAATCCCAGAATACCCTACACCGAACTCTCACACATCATAAAGAGGCAGAAAGAGGTGAGAGTGCACAGATTTACCCTGCTGCTGAAGAGGAATTACATTGTGTTGGTTTATCCAGTGGTATTACATTGTGTATTGGTGTATATGATAGGTTGTTGTTGTTTTTTTTGTTTTTAATATATTTCAAAATATCCAAAATTGGCTGCACGCATTAACATTTTGTCAATTTGTCAACAATTCTTAGAAAAAGGCAGCCAGTCTTTGTAATATGACTATGGGTTTGTTGTTGTCCGCTGTAGATCATCAAGAAACTGATTGAGAGGAAACAGAATCAGATCAGGAAAGTGTATCCTGGTCTCACCTGCTTTAAAGAGGGTGTGCGGCAGATTCCTGTGGAGAGTATACCAGGCATCAGTAAGTGTGCACTCGTGTCTTAATAGTGCCTATGATACATACAGTACAGAATTCTTCCATTCTCACACACTCTCTCCCTTCCTTTTTTCTTGAGGAGAGACTGGTTGGAAACCTAGTGCCAAGGAGAAAAGGTCAGAGGAGAATTTATGCATATTTATTCTGAAATCTTAGACCATCTGTGTGTCTGTATTAGATCATAGAGGAACTGCATCTTACTGATGATTTTCAAAAGTTTGGGCTCAGATTTTTTTTTTTTTTTTAAGAAATTAATACTTTTATTCAGCAAGAATATGTTAAATTGACAGAAAACCTTTTGTAATATGTGACCCAGGACCACAAAACCAGTCATAAGTAGCACGGGTATATTTGTAGCAATAGCCAAAAATACATTGTAGGGGTCAAAATTTTTCTTTTATGCCAAAAATCATTAGGATATTAACATACAAACTTATTTCAGTCAACACACTCTATTACTACAAAGTAAGTGCAAAATACTGCATCCCAGCACACACGATGATGCACTGTCTCTCTCTCAGTATCTGGATGCTTATAATCACTGTTGCCAACTCTCGCAAGACAAATAAGCAACCGCTGCTTAAAAAACAAGCCCAAAACAAGCCCAATTTTTTTTTGATGATTTATTATCATCAATATTATTTATTACCAATAAATGAGCCTGCAACATATTAAACTGAACCCACTCTTTTATCTGAAAAGCAAAAACAGAATTGTACAAAAATCAGCAAACTGCAACATTAAATATATCTAAAATGTATTATCATTAGGGGTGCAACGGATCGTAGATGATCCGTGATCCGTACGGATCAGGTTGCGTGGTTCGGCACGCATGTGATTCGCGGATTAACTGTTAGGTTTAACCATCATAGAGTTAAAGTTTATCATTTGCACGTGTTTTGTCTTGCCAGTTTACACATTCAAGCAATTTTAACTCACGCGCTGTTTTCTGTGCGCTCAGTAGGGATGGGCGATACCCCTTATTTTGTTTTCGATACGATACCGATATTTTTCAACGGCGAGCAGACAGTGTTATTCAATGTATTGGAGAATACGGCGAACATAAATAAAGAAACAAAGTTTGCTTGTCAGGTTTTCCTAACAAGCAACCATATTTATTAAAATAAGCCCAAAAAACCGCAACCCGCGACCTGGGATTTTTTCACGCAATTGTTAAATAAACAAAACCACTGGTAAATAAAACGCACCTTAGTATCGATATTTTTTGTTTGAGTATCGATACTTTCGATACTCGCGTCAGTATCGATATATCGATACTTCGGATCGATACGCCCATCCCTAGCGCTCAGTCGCTGCTGCTGCACACACCCGAAGCGCGCACACGCAGAGAGAGAAGACACCGCGTGAACAGCGAATTGATTCCTCTTTCACATACACACAAAGTTATGTTAAAATACCCGTTTTGGCAAGTATTCTAGTAAACACAGTCGGTTATGTCTTAAGTGAACGTAAACAGCTGAGGAAAAAAAATGGACGTGTGTCAGTATTAGGTCCGTGCTTTTGGTCTTAAAGAGACAGCAGCCAATAAATACCTGTCCTCTGTCTGCTAATCAAATAACACCACAGCTCTAACAAAGATTAATCTGTATTTAACTTGTGCAGTGAGCACTATTGTGTTATTTTACACTTAATTATGGCGACAAAATCCCCAAATTGGCAACACTGCATATGAGATATCAAATTGTTGTCACTCACGTTTTACTGATACATCTGGCCTAAAATTTAGTGCTGTCACCTTGTGTTGACATTGTGAAACTGCATGATTTGTAAATTATGATTGGCGGGCCACATATAATAGCCTACATTTTAATAGACAAACCATTAGAAATTAATCCACGGACACTTATGCAGTGAGCACTATTGTGTTATTTTACACTTAATTATTAAATTTCTGCACCTGAATGCTACTGTTACTGACTTTATTTGTAACTGTGTTTTGTTGTATTCATCTATGCTTGTAATTTGTGTAATTGTTCTTGTTTTATTACTAACTTAATTAAAGCTAGTAGTTTTGCTGTGGTTTCGAAGTACTTAAAGTAAGCTTTCACTAATTTTTTTTTTTTGCTGATCCGAAAAATTATCCTATTCGTGAATTCGTGAAAAAAAATTTGTATAAAAGATTTTCGTATAGTTGTATCTCGGCCAAATATTGTCTACGAAAGAGGATTAGGGCCAAGCAATAATAAAAAAATAAAACCATCTCGAGATTAAAGTCGTTAAATTTCAAGAAAAAAAGTTTAGATAAAATGTTGAGATTAAACTCATAAAATTTCGAGAATAAATAAAAATAAAATAAAGTAAAGTGACGTGACATGTGGCCAAGTATGGTGACCCATACTTGGAATT
>NW_015664012.1:146461-170796 GCF_001515625.1 Sinocyclocheilus rhinocerous
AGTTATAGGTACTATTTACACTAAGTGACAGCAGCAGCATTTTAGATATGTGCTATTTACTCTGTGAAAACAGCCATTCTATTTACGTTCAGTAAAAGTAGCTGATCTTTGCAATAAGTGTAAATAGTAGCTAATTAGATGCTATTTATACTGCACCTCAGTATTATTGTACATAAACAGGATGCAATAATAACCAAGTGTAAATGACTTTATTTATTAAAATTATTATATAGATGCTGCCTTATTAGGACAACAAAGCCTCCCTACTCATAAAATTACGAGAAAAAAGTCATTAAATTTCGAGAAAAAAGTCGAGATAAAATGCTGAGAATAAACTCATTAAATAACGAGAAAAAAGTGGTGAAATTACGAGAAAAAAGTCGAGGATAAACACTTGTGTCATGTTCATTTCATCTCGTTGGACAGTGGTATTTGGCGCCTGCAGTGGCGCAGGTTGGAGAGTAAGGCACTGGGGAGTAGTGATGATACGATCGACTGGGTTCGAGACCGTCTTTTGCCAAACTCGCTTTTCTTCCTTTTCTCATCACATATCACATCGGAAAAGTGGAAATCAAGTGTTTAATAATAATGTATTAATTAGGTAGGTTTAGTGTTACTATAGTAAATTCATTGTAAATATTAATTTGTGGATTTAAAAGTATTCTAACTGCATTGTTGTCACACGGTGTTTCTCCTGTTTTCCGCGTCAGTGTTGTTGAGAATGGCAGCGCGGTTTCATCTGCCTTTAAACTAGTTTAAATCATTGTGACATCTGTGGTTTGTATAGGAGAGCTCTGCTCCAAACTCAAACGCTTCTCACAGCGCTGTTTAGTGGTCGCCTGATCGAGACCTGCGAGTAAACGCATTTGTTCTGAGCTCGCGCTGCGCTGTCTTTAGGCAGAGCTAATAATGATCCGTGCAGCGCGCTTCACACGAGTAGCGCTCTTCCACTTTCGGTGCGCTAAAGAAATGACAGCGCATATGAGCAGTGTTGCCAAACCCCTCCCTCAGAAAATCGCTAGAACCACCCTCAAAAGTCTAAATTTTTCACAAAAAGTCGCCAAATATGAAAACAAAGTAAATACAGGTAAATTTGGTAAAGGAAAGTATATATATATATATATATATATATATATACTTTGCAAATGTTATAAATATCAATTTCAAAAAATTGACCCTTATGACTGGTTTTGTGGTCCATGGTCACATATTCTAAATGTCTTTACTATTTCAAATAAATGCTCTTCTTTTGAACTTTTTATTCATCACATAATCCTGAAAAAATGTAGCATAATGTAGCAGCAAATCATCATATCAGAATGATTTCAGAAGGATCATGTGACACTGAAGACTGGAGTAATGATGCTGAAATTTGGCTTTGCCATCACACAATTACATTTAGAAATAATTACAATAGAAAACTCTTATTTATTTTACGTTTTACTTCATTTTTGCAGCCTTTATGAGCATAATAAACTTTTTAAACATTAAAAAAACCTTACTGACCGTAAACTTTTGAACAGTCGTGTATCTGTATACGTTTTTTTTTTTTTGCCAATGACAGTTGAGAGAATTTAACAGTATTTCAGTATTTTTAATTGAAATTAAAATTTTATTTTTAATATTGTATTTTTTTAATAAAAGCATTTTTTTAGCGTGACGGTGATTTGTTAAAATTATTTAGCTGTTTTTCTGTGTAATATATATTCCATATTACGTTATATATCTGCATATATTTGAGACTAAGGTCACACTTGGTCACTTTTAGTGTGTGAAAGAGGAGCCAGTCTTAATAGAACTGCAGAATTATGTTGCAGTTCCTAATAAAATTAGCAGCCCTGTCAAGTTGCTATTTACTTGCTTTTGGTGTTTTATGAATGTTATTTTTGTACCCTATGTGTATAAATAATTCTCTCTTATTTTATCTCTGCAGTAAAGAGCTGAAAGATCCAGATCTGCTCTACAACATGCTAAAGAATCTACTTGCACAGATTAAAGTAAGAGGCCTGTTGTCACTCACACATTCATTTCAGCACATTAACTACACAATATTCGGGTATATTCTTATCTCATCTGTGTGTGAACAGACTCATCCAGACGCCTGGCCTTTCATGGAGCCAGTGAAGAAATCTGAAGCTCCAGACTATTATGAGGTCATCCGCTTCCCCATTGGTAGGTGCTAATATAATCTGCATATACAGTAATGACATTTAACTTTTCTGAAGAGCCGCTATTGAATTAGTTGAACGAGCTAGACTGCCAATATTAATCAGTAAAAGTCTATACAGTTTGAACAACAGCAACTTGCATCCTATTGAATAAACCTCTCCTCCTACTCAGACTTGAAAACGATGACGGAGCGTCTGAAGAACCGGTATTATGTGACAAAAAAGCTGTTTATCGCTGACCTGCAGAGAGTGATCACGAACTGCAGAGAGTACAACCCTCCAGACAGCGAGTACTGCAAGTGTGCCAACACACTGGAGAAGTTTTTCTACTTCAAACTGAAAGAGGCCGGACTCATTGACAAGTAACAGACATCTAGCCTAGGACAAGGGACCGGTTAGATACTATATAGAGTGTGATCACATACACGCATATACGTTTAATTTGGATGAATGACATCCAAACTTGTCAAAAGTTGCTGCTTGCTGTTACTTTTTTCTTCCTTATACAGTATAGTTATAAAACTCAAGGTTATATTTGTGTGTATGAGGCTGCTGTGCCAGAGCATTAAGGGAAAATGAAAACTGAAAGTGTGTTTGATGTGGGCGTTAGCTTAGACAGAAATCGCTATTAGCAGTTCTGTTTTTCTGTCCCATGCGCCATTAAACGAATGACTCACGAACAGCGCAAGCTGTTGCTCTACATACTGTACACAAACATTCGGTTGTGTAACATAGTCTTATCCTGCAAAATTTACTGACCTGAGATGCTGCAGCCAAAGACGGACCATGTTTGGCCTCTAGTGAGGATGTCACTGCGGTGCCACCATTCTCTGCCAAAGCTGTTTGAAACAGCCGGTTAGTCATATTCAGGACGTGCCTATTCAGTATAAATCTGAAAATATGAGGGAAAACGTTTTTGTTTTGAGTTGAGTTCCTTCAGTGTTTTTTATTGAAGAAAAGATGGCTCATTCCTTGACATCACTTCAAGTAACAATAGTCGGTGTTTTTGTTCTGGGAAATCCACTTGGCTTTGTCAGTGTCGTTGTAAAGTGTTTATCTCTGTTTGCAAACCAATATTTGTCTTCTTCAAAAGCTTTCAGCGTGTCATGACCCCAGGTGTCACCATTCACAGTTTTTGCAACTTGCTTTTTACACCCATTTGGGACCAGGAGCAACTATTTCCATTTCAGTCATGACTGCACAAACCTGTATTTCCAAATATGTATGTGTTTTCTCTGATACCGAATGTTCTTTGCTAGTTTACCGTTCGCGCACAGGACAGCAGGACAGCTGGTTTATTTTTCAGTCTCTTGTAATGGGCATTTACTTGAATCATGACTTTGATGAACTGCTGCAATGTTGATGTATTATCAGGGTTCTTTATTTCTGGTTTTACTGTGGGACACTGATGACCCTCTTATGAAGAGGACAGACGGGTGTGATAGAAAGTGGTTGGCCATGGTTACATTTGGAAGGTGCATGTAAATTGCTACAGTTCTGTGTTCTATAGTTGTTTGTTTGTTTTTTGAAAATAAACATTTTTTAAAGTTTGCCCTGCTGAGAAGTGATTTAGATTTGAATTTTACATTTCTGATTCATGCAATTTCAGAGATTGTCACAATCAGAAAAATCACAGATAATTATTAATGAGATGGAGTACATGGAGTTTATAGGGAAGTTATTTATTAATATACATGTGTGTGGGTGGGTGTAATTTATAATGTGTTTTATGATATTTTGACAATTCTAATCTTTAATTAAATAAATAGGGTAATTTATTTAAGGTCAGTAAGATATAGACAAGATGAAAAATCTTTTTTTTTTATCTTGAGAAGTTATTTTAAAAAATTTAAGATTTTTTTTTTTAACAATGTAATTATTTATTTAATTGAATATTGTCTGTTTCCATAATGTGTTTGTTTTGATCAGAGCATGACTATCAGGCAGATGACAGGCCAATCGTTCAGTTTTGATTTCCCAACATCACTGACTGCCAAATGGGGCCCCATTTAGGTCTCTCTATTACTTTCTTCTGCCCTCATTCCAGCTTCTGCTCTCTACATTTACGAATCAAATTCTGTTTCAGTCCACATCACTGCTGTGCCAAGGGGCAATCATAGAAAAACAAGCCTCTGATAACAATTGACAGAAACAACTCATTAAAAAGTTTCTTTTATTTCTTCTTCTAACAGTCCACAGATGCCTGCTGTCGTTGAATTTGGCCCCTATTTTGTTGTATATCATTCATCTCCTCTTGTCGGGCCCTTCCTCTGTTTTTGGTTTCGTTTTCTGCTCAGCAGGCTCAAAAAGGGACGGTTTTAAAGACCAGAGGAGGTTCAGCCTCTCAAAGTAGCTCATAGACCCCTCAACACTACAGTAATGGCAGCACAGGTGAGTGAACATACTGACACATACTGATCTGTTCAGATATAGTTATTTGATCTTAGTTTATAGTCCTTTATAGTCTTTCCATTTAAAACTGTAAGCAAAGTAGTAGCTTTGACATTTTTAACATGGAATATTCGTTTGAAGATTAATTATAAATAATGAGACTTATGATTAGACCACCAGTTGTTAAAGGAAGAGTTCACCCAAAAATGACAATTTTGTCATCATTTACTCACCCTCAAGTTGTTCCAAACCTGTGAGTTTCTTTGTTCTGTTGAACACAAAAGAAGATATTCTGAAGAGTGTTGGTAACCAAACATTTGCTGGCAGCCATTGAATTCCATAGTATTTTTCCCTACTATGTAAGTCGATGGCTACCAGCAACTGTGTGATTGTCAACATTCTTCAAAATATCATCCTTTGTGTTCAACAGAAGAAAGAAACTCGCAGGTTTGGAACAACTTGAGGGTGAGTAAATGATGACAATTTTCATTTTTGGGTGAACTCACCTTTTAACAGAGATTATTGGTGAAACTACCAACATTTCACCTTAAATGCTTATGAGAAAGTTATAAAAGTTAAGAAAAGATCTAAAACATTCTCGCTGGTTTCCACAATTCTTATTAAACCTGTTTCTTACTGTATCTTCCGATTGGCACTGGATCAGTTTATTCATAATCGCACTACATTGGTTAATCTGTAATGATCTTAATGTATGATTACCTTTTTTTTACACCAGAAAATGACTAATCAGATGCATTATTGTGCCCGAAGCTTCAGGAAATGCATCAGTCATTTCAGTCAAACCATTTTAGTATGTGTGGTGACGAAGCTGATCATTTCTGACAACGTAAATAACTGTCATTATTGTACCATGTTTTGCTGACTGTTTGATTGTAGATGGACTTCAACCTTAGACCGTACCAGGAAGAGGTGGTGCAGGCAGCGCTCAGAGGGGAGAACAGCATCATCTGGCTGCCCACCGGTGGAGGAAAAACCCGTGCTGCGGTTTATGTCACTCATAACCACCTGGAGACCACAGCCAATGCCAAAGTGGCAGTGCTCGTCAACAAGGTAAAGCCAGTTTTGTGCTTTATCACTTTGGCTCTGTGCATTATTACTCTCATTGTATTTAGATTTACACGTAGAGTTTTCATATCCATTGTTCTCAGGTGCATCTAGTTGACCAGCACTTCGCAAAAGAATTCAAGCCTTATCTTGAGAGTAGATACAAGATAACAGCCATCAGTGGGGACAGTAATGAGAAAGACTTGTTTGGGCGTCTAGTCAAGGCCTCAGACCTGGTCATCTGCACGGCTCAGATCTTGGAGAATGCCCTGATTAACACGGAGGAGGAAAAACACGTGGAGCTGACTGGTAACAGATGATTCTGCATGACACACCATGATATATAATGCCTTACAACCGTTTTACACACAGCGCATGAATGTAAACTTGACTTTTTCCATGAATACGGTACACTTTGGTTGGCTTTTTGCAAGTATTAGAGGAACAATTCCCATGCTTTATTCTTGTGAGGCTTTGCTATCCTTTGCTATTGCACATATATTGCTATTGCATCCTTCTTGGTTGTATTTAACAATTAAAACCATACAACTAACCATAATAATTTGTTGAATTGGTATACAAACCAATATGTAAAAACCTTTTGATTAACTTATTTGAACAATTATTCACTATTTTTAATTATTAACCCAAAAATATACGTTTATCAGTAACTACAAACCAAGTAGCACCTTCTAAGCGACAGCTTAATTTAGGCTAAATCTGCAACCCTTTGACCCATTCTGGGATAGTTTATTTATTTATTTGTTTGTTATACATAAATATTTTGTATATTTAATTTTGATGTTAAAGGGGTCATATGATGCGATTTCAATTTTTCCTTTCTCTTTGGAGTGTTACAAGCTCTTGGTGCATAAAGAAGATCTGTAAAGTTGCAAACACTAAAGTCTCAAAACCAAAGAGATATTCTTTATAAAAGCACAAAATAATGTTATTTTTAGCAGCATCATATGACCCCTTTAATGTTAATTGCTGTAAAATTACGAAATCACACAAACCATAATTTGAAACATTTTTGAGGTTGAAAACCTTACAGAAAAGGCTTAAAATTAAAACAACTCAATATTTGTTATGATCTTCTAAGGTAGACAATCATTTGAAGGTTAAGCATTTCCATTCACTGACTACGTCATTTAATTGATTTTGTAAAAGTTTTGAGTCGAAAACATGATGACATACTAATATGCAATTAATACCCTTCATTCGTCTCTATTCAGACTTTACCCTGCTGGTAATAGACGAATGTCACCATACACAAAAGGAGAGTGTCTATAATAAGATTATGGGCCGCTATGTTGAAAAGAAATTGAGAAAAGAAGGGAATCTGCCTCAGATTTTGGGCCTCACTGCATCACCTGGTACAGGAGGAAATAGGAAACTGGATAAAGCTGTTGAACATGTACTGCAGGTGTGTTTAAATGTACACATTAGGACTGGGTAATAAAGCTGATAAAAAATCATGCAAAAAATAAAATTCAATTCAAGTCATGTTTGCCCACACTCACACCAAAGATTTAATATCAGATATATGACCCATAATGGACATTAATGCAAATAGAAACATCAGGTCAATTGAAAACTAATTTATTTTGTGCTGTGAAATAATGAAAGAATCTCTTTTTCTCTCTCATTCTCAGATCTGTGCCAATCTGGACTCAGTAATTGTGTCCACCAAGAATTTTACACCAGTGCTGCAGAAAGTCGTCCCCAGACCCAAAAAGCATTATGACATTGTTGAAAGAAGAGCTCTGGTACTTTCCTCTGTGTGCTTTCAGATTGTGTGATTCTATACAACTGTCTAAATATTCAAGACCAATAAGTGTGTGTGTATGTTTGTTTGTGTGCGCAACAGGATCCATTTGGCGACCACTTGAAGTCAATGATGTCGATGATTCATGAGTTTATGCCGTCAACGGTGAGTCGCAGCCTGCGAGAGATGGGCACCCAGGAATATGAAACTGACGTGGTGGAACTAGAAAAAACAGGTTATTGACACTACAATTGTAAGTTGTACATTCTCAATCCCCTGCAAAGACATGACTTGATTTGATGGTGTGTTTGTGTGTCAGGTGTAAAGAAGGAGAACAGACTGATTGCTCAGTGTGCTTTGCACCTGCGGCAATACAACGACTCTCTTCTCATTAATGACACCGTTCGCATGGTGGACGCGTTCCGGGGTCTAGACGAGTTCTACAATTCACGGAAAACCAAATTGTTGGATGGGACAGACATCTTTCTCCAGGGACTTTTTGATGGTATGGATTGTTTACTGTGCTGTTGACTATTGTGATTCTCTTAAAGGGACAGTTAACCCCCCAAAACTGTCCTCAATGTTGTTACAAACTTGTATGAACACACACAAATAATAATCAAATAATAATAATCAAAATTAAAGTTTTTTGGGTGTTAGTATCAATATGTTAGTCTTAAGGTTATCTATAAGGCACAAAAAGGACAAAAATATATTGGCACCACAGTGGTTATGGGCCAATGTAAAAAAAAATTTTTGTATTTCATCAGTCAGTATTAGATATATCTGCTGATATTATATATTTAAATATATTAATAAGGTAACACTTTAATATAGGGACCAATTCTCACTATTAACTAGTTGCTTATTATCATGCCTATTATTAACATATTGGCTGTTTATTAGTACTTATAAAGCACAGATTAATGTCTTATTCTGTATGGCCATATTCTACATCCCTAATCCTACCCAACACCTAAACTTAACAACTACCTTACTAACTATTAATAAGCAGCAAATTAGTAGTTTATTGAGTCAAAAGTCGTAGTTAATGGTTTATTAATAGCGAGATTTAGACATTAAAATAAAGTGTGACCATTAATAAATATATTTACTTGTGCCTGCTCACGTACCCTACTATTACATTTAGATTACCTTTCTGTCATCCAACACTCAAAGTTATTATTTAAGAAATAGTAATAATTTATTAACACAGTTAAATGCAATCTTTATTTAATTTCAAACTTAATTACAATTTTGATGCTGTAATTTATAATTTTGTGATGTCTATATTCACATGTAGGATTTAAAACCATTGATTTTAGTTTTTTGTGTTTCATTTTTAATTTATTTAGGCTAAATAGTATAGAATTTTAATAGAATTCATTGGTTATCTACCATAATATGAAAATAATTATTGGCCAGAATCGGTGCAAAAAACACCATAATGTTGTCCACTTGATTTGTGCGCTATATTCCAAGTCTTGTGAAGTCATACGATAACTTTTTGATGGAAACAGGTTGAAATTAAAGTCATTATTCATTGATAAATTTGCTTTCTGCTTATAAACCTCGGTTATATTTGTGCATATTCAGATTACTATTCCTTTATTGGTGGTCTATGTTGACAGCAAAATCTTTGTTATTAGCAATCAGCTTATAAAATCTGAACCAATCACTCAAATGATGACGACATAATCCTGCTCTTCTGTTTCTGCTCAGAGAACCGCATGGAGCTTAAACTGCTGGCATCGAATGACCGCTACGAAAACCCCAAACTGGCCCGTTTGCAACGCACATTGCTGGATGAGTTTAGTGACAAAAACTCTTGTGGTATCCTCTTCTCAAAGACCCGCAGGGGCACCCATTGTCTTTATGACTGGGTGAACTCCAACTCTGAGCTGCTGAAGGTCAACATCAAAGCTGGCATTCTCACTGGAGCGGGTACAGGTGCAAATCACATGACCCAGGTACTTTCACACAAGAAAACGTCTCAAATGGTTTCCCTAAAAAGCATTTGTTAGTCATGTTTACTTGAAGACAAACATCTAATAAACAGTATTTACAGACTAAAAACAGACTCATTCTGAATTTAGTTATAACTTCCTCTACTTCCTATTTCTGTCTGCTTTTTTGTGTTTGTACTTAGAATGGACAGAAGGAAACCATACAACAGTTTAGAGATGGAATCCTCAACCTCCTCATCTCCACCAGTGTAGCTGAGGAAGGACTTGATATTCCAGAATGCAACTTAGTTGTACGTTACGGGCTGTTGACCAATGAGATTGCTCAGCAGCAGGCCAGTGGGCGGGCTCGAGCTATGAACAGCGTCTATTCAGTGGTGGCTGAAGAAGGTGGGCGTGAACTACGCAGGGAACTTATCAATGAGTATCTAGAAAGTCTGACTGCAAAAGCTATTGACCAAGTGCAGCAAATGAGTCCCAGAGAGTTTAGACACAAGGTTTGCAATTCATTTTCACATTCATGTCAAATAATAGAAAAACTTGAAGTATTCATATTCCATTGCCTTCACATTTTACCATAAGGTCTTATTTCTGGTTCTTTATTCCTGTCAGATATCCGAGCTCCAACAAATCGCTGTTCTGATTCGAATCCAGGCCGAGAGGAAAAAGGATGAGAGGAAGCAACGCTATAGTCCTGGTCAGGCTCAGTTTCAATGCAGAGAATGCTTCTTGCCTGTCTGCAGTGGAGAAGATTTAAGAAAAATAGAAAATACACACCATGTCAACATCAACCCTGAGTTTGTGTGAGTTATTCCTGAATACATCACAGTCAGTATCACAGACCAAATAGACATTAAATAATTCTGAAAAATGTGCAACTGAGGAGAGTGTTTAATGAAATACAGTAAACTACCATTCAAAATTTTGGGGTCATTAAGTTGTTTTAAAGTTTTTGAAAGAGGTCTCTTATGCTCACCAAGGCTGTATTTATTATATCAAATATACAGTAAAAGCAATAATATTGTGAAATATTATAATTTAAAATTACAGCTTCTATTTGATTCTATTTTCAAATTTATCTTAGTCCCGTGATGGCAAAGTTAGATTTTTAGCAGCATTACTTCAGTCTTCAGTGTCACATGATCCTTCAGAAATCATTCTAATAGGGATGTAACGATTCACTCAACTCACGATTCGATTCGATTCACGATACTGATTTCACGATTCGATTTTCTCATGATTGTCAAAATTAGATTTAAGACAAATTATAAATGAAAAGGTGTCCTTTTATTATTGCTTGGACAAAATGCTGCACATTTCTTTGTGAAACAGAAATATGTCAAATAACAAAACTAAATTGAAATTTTAAAACAAACCCTAAATCTAATCAAATAAATAAGACCAAAAATCTCTTAATGTAAACAAAGGCTACCTGCGCTCTTTCCATTCAAAATTAGAGGCAACCACTGCATTTGAATCACAATCCAAAAAAGATGCTGAATACATGCAGCATGAGCAGTTTTTTAAATCTAAATCAGATTGCATAATTTGACATTTTAAAACAAAAACAGAATGCTCTGATTTAAGTTTTGTGAAACTATACTACATAAAACATCACGAAACCGAGCAGAAGCTCTGAATGAGACGCAGATTCAATCTCTGACAGCAGGAGGCGCTGATGGAACAGCAGCGATACAGCGTTTCCTTGGTTACCGCTGTAAACAAAGCAGAGCAGCGCTTATGAACGCTGCTTTAATATGAATTATACAGAGACTACATGAAAAGAAAATACTATCTAAACTTTTCTAAAGACAGTCAGTTCCCCTCAGAGATACTTTCATATAAACTCCAACCCCCAAATGTATCGCGATTCGTTTAACATCTCAATGAATCGATTTGAAACGTCACATATTTGTATCGGTTTTCAACCGGCTCGCGGGGAATCGTTACATCCCTACATTCTAATATGCTGATTATTATGTTGAAAACAGTTGTGCTGCTTAATATTTTTGTGGAAACTGTGATACATTCATTATTTTCAGGATTCACTGTTGAATTGAAAGTTCAAAAGAACAGCATTTATTTGAAATAGAAAACTTTTGTAACATTATAAAAATCACTTTGTCAAAGAAAAAGTCACTTTGGATTAATTTAACGCATCCTTGCTAAATAAAGGTATTAAAAGTATAATTTCTTTCCAAAAAAATAAAAATTAATTTAATTAAATTAAAATTTTTTAAAAAATAACATCTTAATTCCCCCAAACTTTTGAATGGTAGTGGCATTTATGTTATATTCTTAGAAGCACATTTTATTACTCGAGTGCATAATAGTAAAATTATGATAAAACCATTTGTAATAAACATACTTAATGTCTTAATAATGTATAAAATCAAAATATGCTTGCAAAAAGGGTTTGATTGATAGCTTATGGGACAGAAAATGAATGAAGTCAATGGTCCCTACCATGATCAAAAACAATTATACTTTATAGGAGGCATTATAGAACAGGTGGGCAGGTCTCTCTGGAGAGGAACTTTGAAGATTGGGAGCCTGGACGGGTTATCAGCTGCAACAAATGTGGAAAGGTACAGATTGTGTTAGCTTACACTTCAAAAAAAAAAAAGAAGAAGAATAGATCACATGTTGTATAATAAATGTATCCAACTAAACACAGGAAGAAGTCCTTAAGAATACTGACCTACATTTCTTCATCCCTCCGTCTCTCTCTTTCTCAGGACTGGGGAATGGAGATTAGGTTCAGGAATGTGGTAATACTCCCCTGCTTAAAAATAAAAAGCTTTTCCTTGAAGACTCCTGGAGGCAAATCCACTCCCAAGCAGTGGAAGGATGTTGAGTTCCAGGTGAAAGAGTTCGACTTTCTTGAGGACATGAGCAGCCGTTTCCCTGACCTAGACTTAGATGACTGACACACCATTTAAACTCTTAAACACTTACTGTGTCAGATTTTCTGTCTACAGTGAGTACTTGTGTACCAGTGGTTTTCTACTTGAAGGTCATGGAGGTACTGCAAGAGGCCACCGATTGCTGTTAGTTACAAACTACTTAGCATCATTTAAATATGAAATGATCCATCCTGATCATGCTGATTGTCCATCTTTGTTGTTCATGGATGTTGGGGGCAGTAGATGATTTTGTGCTTGGTTGTGAGTGTCAAAAGACAGTTGGGAATCTCTGTTCCATATAATATATCTGTCTGTACTCAAAATATAGTTTTAAATTGTTTACTTAGTAGTTTCTGTCATGTAAGAGTTTTATTTGCTTTTGTCTGAGAAAGGTGTGTGTGTGTGTGTGTGTGTGTGTGTGTGTGTGCTTTGATGGTATTTTTATTTTTAACAATCTCATTGATTATTCTGGTGTCCATCTCTGGGATCAGGACTGTGCTGCTCAGATTATTAGTTATTGTTGACATTAATGTGCAATATGTCTCTAAATTTATCTGAAGCTCTTAAATGGCCCTCATTGAGCTCTAGTCTGCTCAGACTGTCGCTTTCAGATTGCTTGAACATTTACATATATTCATTTAACAGATGCTTTTATCCTAAGTGACTTACAAATGAGGAGAAACATGAACACGTTTCAAAATCTGTGAGCCTTCATTTACAGACTGCTTACAGGTTTGTTTATAGCACTTAAGTATGTTTCTTACAAAACATAACAAGAAAATATGTATAACGCATGTCTTGCCATATGTCTGACCTTTTTACATTACTGCATTACCACATGAGAGTCTGTATATCACATCTAGAATATATGATTTTTCAGAAATGTATAATAAAACAATTATGCACTGTATTTGGTGTATTTTCGTCCTTGTAGTTGCTACTCAAGTGGATACTTACTGTTATGAACCTGTGTGTGAGGAAAGACTACAGTCGTAGATATATTTCAAAATGTGGAGATTCTGATTGATTTTTGATAGTATTTAGTCAACCACTAGCTGGCGCCAAGCAGTCTTGCTTTCCGGTCGTGTTAATTGTTGTCAGATTTCACTAGTTAATTAGTTCTCATTTGCACATTCGATTTGCCTTGTTTCAACACTCTTTGGTTTGTTCTAGGTTTTAGTTCCTGTGCTGTTAGCCAAACCTGTAAGTTGAGAAGGAAGTAAGTGACGCTTGTCATTAAAAAAAAGTCATTAGTCTATTATGTTCACAGTTCATCTACCTTAGCCATTGTGTTCTTTCAGTCTGCACATGGGTTCAAAACTAACTGGATGTCCAGGAGGTCAGGTCAGGTGCTCAGTCAGCCTTAACTTAAAGGGCTAGGTCACCCAAAAATGCTAATTCTGTCATTATTTACTCACCCTCATCTTGGTCCAAAACTGTGTGACTTACTTTCTTTTATGGAACATGCGTGTATCCCGGGGGTGCAGGTGCTCAGGGTTTTTTTTTTTTTTTTTTTTTTAAATACAAAGAGCCTTGTTAAGACCTCGGGGTGACAACCATTAGTAATGTTATGAACAATTAGAGCACAACTACATTATGCTGATGTGTATATTATATGAAAAAACACTTCTTTGTTTTTCCATGTATGCGTCAAGGTCTTCAGGCAAGAAAATATATATATTATTTATATTTATTATATATGTATTGTAGGCCTATATATGTAATCAAATGTGCAATCAGCGGAATCAGTGGAACTGGCTCTCTGGGCAATTAGTAAATAAGTATCTGCAAATTAGATGGCGGATGAACTTTGAACAAATATTCATGTGTTATTGTAATGTTAAATGTATTCAAAGCAAAAGAGAGCCAGAGCCATAGGCCTGGGGTTGACATAAAGGGTAGTGTTGTGCCAGTGTGGTTTTGCATGGATCAGTGCCTCAGCAAAGCCCAGAGCACACATTTAAACACACACACACAATGCCCGCAGAACAAATCACACACAGACACACACACATACACATGCTGTTCATTTACACAGACTTTAGCAAGGACATTCAAAGTCAAAGCTAAAATTCTGTCAGACAGACGGGAAGAGCTGAATCACAGATGTACAGACATATCTTTAATTCAGTTCTCTGCTAACACAGTCTTCCTTTATGTAGCATGTTGATTTTCTCATCATGCCCATATTTTTTGCTTTCTGTGAGTACATCACCTGTGCATGACTGTAACTTTAGCGGTCAGAGCAAATATTACTGTCTGTAATATCTGTCTGTTCCCACTTAAACAAATAAATGGACATTATTATGTGAGAAGAAAGAGATGTGATATAGCTAGCTCTGTGTAGGCCTACAGATTGTTGACGGGGCAACAGTCCAATATACAGTTTAGTGTACAATAATATTTGACCACTGAATGCTGCTACTGACCAATCAGAATCAAGCATTTCAGTGAGCTGTGTCAGACAGTTTAATGCAGACACTGTTTTCAGCAAACATGAGGAGGGATCACATAGCTTAACTACAGATTTTATGGAGAGTTACATTGAAAGACCCTAAATAGAGTCTAGCAACAGTTATGGGTCAGAAATATAGGCAACACTACAGCATGTACATAAGTGCACATGGCACAGATGTTGTTGGTGTGTGTTGAGCTCTGGACTGGCTTTATCAGACAGGATTAATCATGTCAGCAGGGTTCATAGGTGTGTTTAAGTCTGTTTGTGTAAGTCGCTCTCTAGTGCTTCCACTGTGTGTGTGTGTGTGTGTGTGTGTTCATAGAGACCCAGGTGCAAAAGAGATGAAAGAATGGAGATGGATGAATAGACGCCGCCAAGAAGGCAAACCCAAATATTCCACCCGCTGTTAGTTTAAAATGACTCAGCACGCATATAGAGACTGAGAGACATTCCTCTTAGTCCAACAAAGACTCTGTAATCGAAACCAAATGTTATGAAAGCTCTTACCCAACAGATAGTTATGGTCACTTCAAAAGGATTATAAAACAGCTTTGAACGTAAATACGGACATGTCTCGTTAAGTAAATCTATATTTCCAAAAATACTTTCCTCATTCTGTTGTAACTAAACATGGTTTTTAATTACTCATGCTCAAATGCAAAAGCTGACCAATTCAGAAACATATGCTTTCCTTTTGTGTCCAGCTTGTAAACTCAGTTTTTTTTCAGTCTATATATAAACGTCTGACCACAAACATGCTGAACCTGTATATAGTTTACTATATAAAAGACAATGAGGGACTGTATGAGTGATTAAAGGAATAGCTCACCCAAAAATGAAAATTGTCACTTACTTTCATGTTGTTCCAAACCCTTATTCTGCTTTTATTTCATGGAGCTCAAAAAGTGAATTTTGAAGAACGTTAACATGCCTTTTTCAGATCATAGTAATCTTTGAAGATCCTAAAAGAACAACATAAAGTGGTTTAAGACTCATGTGCTACTTTTGACTCATGTGCTAAGTCTTTTGAAGCCAAACTGAAGTTTAGGTTTGTATTCACTAATTTTCTTCTCCTCTAATGAGCTGATAATTCAAGAACCGTTGCAACTGGATCATCACTCTTAAAAATGAAGGTTCTAAATTGGCATCTATGATTCCGTGAAGAATATTTAATGTCCATAGAACCTTTCCATTGCGCGAAAGATTCTTTATAGTACAAAAATGTTTATCAGATTATTACAATTTTTCACACTGAGGAAAAAAATTATTCTGTATGAGTGATTAAAGGAATAGCTCACCCAAAAATGAATTTTGAAGAATGTTAACATGCCTTTTTCAGATCATAGTAATCTTTGAAGATCCTAAAAGAACAACATAAAGTGGTTTAAGACTCATGTGCTACTTTTGACTCATGTGCTAAGTCTTTTGAAGCCAAACTGAAGTTTAGGTTTGTATTCACTAATTTTCTTCTCCTCTAATGAGCTGATAATTCAAGAACCGTTGCAACTGGATCATCACTCTTAAAAATGAAGGTTCTAAATTGGCATCTATGATTCCGTGAAGAATATTTAATGTCCATAGAACCTTTCCATTGCGCGAAAGATTCTTTATAGTACAAAAATGTTTATCAGATTATTACAATTTTTCACACTGAGGAAAAAAATTATTCTTATAATAAAAATTAACTGAAAGGTTCTTTGGGGAACCCAAAATGGTTCTTCCATGGCATCGTTTTTAGAACCTTTATTTTGAAGAGAATTGAACTTAAATAAGTTGATGCCTTGAGAACCAGATCAACTGTTGTTGTTTTTTTGTTTGTTTTTTAAAGGGGTCCTATTATGCTCTTTTACAAAGTCTTGATTATGTTTTGGGGGTGTACTGGAACATGCTCTCATGCTTGGTGGTTCGAAAAACGCATTATTTTTCACATAATTTACATTATTACAACAGCTTTCTCCCCAGCCTGGCACAAACGGTCTTTAAAATTCAAATACTTTATTTTCCATGAGTGTAGGCACACCGGTGGCGCCGTTCGGCGTCTGTCCGCGGCGCCCAGCTACACTAAAATTTAAAAAGTGAAAAAGCATAATAGGACCCCTTTAAAGACCAGGGGCAGCATTTCCTAGCCCAGGCTGGTGTGCTGTGGAAAATTATACAAACTTCATATCTCTATTAAATTTCGTTATTATTATTTTAAATCAGAGGGTTTTACAAATATTTAACCCATGACATGCATTAAAAAGAGCTTGTCAGTAAAACTTCGTAACGCCAATGTATCCTCAAACTGTCAGCGAAACCTCGTAACTTCACCCCGCCTCCATTCAGATTGACGCGCCGCGCACAGCCTGGAGGAGACAGATCCTGTGCATATAGCGCTTCATCGTTTATATCATGAGATTTTGACCAAGTGTATTAAACAACAAGAAAAACTAAGCGCCCATATAGCTACAATAAACGTCATATAACCTGTAAAAGTTGATGAAAGCGTATTATGCGATGCACATGCTGCCTCAGATGCGGTCGTTCTAGTGACAGACAAAACACAGATCTCCGTCATTCGCTGGCCAAAAACTCCAAACTCCTCCTTTCAACCAGACCCAACTCAATGATTAATTCATTATTTGGATTAAAAATACGTTTTATTTGTATAGCACCTAAACTCAAGACTGCTTTACAGAGCCTAAATAAATAATATTTTTAAGTAAATATTATTGTAAATTTCACTCCCTGGCTTTTAACAGATTGACAGATTTTCACTGAGTAATGATTTAAATTTTAGTCTGTTTCTCAAACAAAGTCATCACAGGACTTCAGAATACTTGGAATATACAGCAGTGCATATGGACTTTTTTAGTGGGTGTTTTGTCCTTTTTGTAGATTCAATGAACTATGAAGCGTGAAATTCCTCATTTTGTGCTCTACAGAATAAATAACAGCATGAGGGTGAGTCAATAATGGCAGAACAATTTTTGAGCTGACTATTCCTTTAAGAAGTCAAGGGAAAGAAGAAACTCGAGCCGTCATTTATTTGTCTACAACATGCGGTGTGTCTGTCATTATCGGCACAGTCACACTGTCTATCCATCTTTCCTTCAGTCTTTCTGTCTGTCCTGCTCTCTTTGTCTCTCCCTCCCCTCCTCCTCCTTTTGTCCATCTCTCTCAGGCTTGTATGAAAAGCACCCTGTCAATCTTATTTTCTTTTATTCTCCCTATTATATAGTTAATAGGACCCTATTTTCTCTTCGAAGAAGCTGTGCATTAATGATCAGGTAGAATGGGCTTTTTTTTTTTTACAATGTCAAACAAGAGAGACCAGAGGGAGAGTGTAGACTGTGTATTCGAATGTGCGCAAAAGAGAGACTGAATGGATGTTGACTCTCTTCAGATAGCCAGTAACAGCCAGTAAAAGACAAGGAAATTGGCCCAAATGGGGTATGGGTAATTTCACATCTGCTGTGTTCAATCAACCTCTATCTGGCTTTTGTGCAGGCCAGCTCTCCACAAACAGCCAGGTGTGTGTTAGCATGCGTGTTTCTGACTGTGTGTGAGAGAGAGATATTGCGAGACAATGTGTAATATTGGAAAACAAAGCACTCGGTGCTTTCATTTATGTTTGGACAACACGTGCAATCCAAACTGCACAAACACATTCACTCGATATCTTGGTTCAAGTCATTGAACATAATGTCTTTCGCAACTCAAATATATAGGACATGACTTGATTATATGCATCGGGGTTGATTGGATTGTGAAAAGGTGCCATTATGTTCCCGACTGAACCCAGTGGGTGAAAACATGACATGTAAGATTTTGTGATGAAAAAATACATTTGTTTCAGTTGTGGAGCACGTTTTGATGAATGATTGCAAAATAAAAACATTTTGCTTTTGATTAACAAGACCAAGATTGTGCATTAAGAAAATATATACCGTTCAAAAGTTTGAGGTCAGTAAGATGAAAGAAATTATTACTTTTATTCGGCAAGATGTATTAAATTGATAAAAAAAAAGTCAGTTAAATCACAGTAAAGAAAATTATCAGTATTTAACATATATGGCATTCTGTTTTTGTCAAAAAGGTGTCATGTTTAGATTGTTTCAATAATGAGTTTTCTAAACCTTTTCAATTAATTCATCTTAAATATTTGAACTCATGACTTTCAGAAAGTGATGAGACCGGTGAGAACTCATTATTACAAAAACTCTAAATGTTCCATTTGTTTACCCGGATATCTATAAAATGCACTGCATTTCACTGTGAGCAGTAACTTATAAAGAATAAAACACACGACAGGGAGGACAACACAAATTAAACAACAGCAATAACAGTAGACATAGACAAATGTATTGTACAAAAAAGTCAAAAGTTTATTTTGGCACAAACAGAATGCCATAATTTTTGGAAACATTTTTCCACAAGATGACAAAGAACATGCACATCAGCATATACAAATTTATCTTAAAAGTAGCCAATGACCGTAAACATGAACAAATCTATAGTGCAAAGCAGGTGACTCCTTTCTGTCACAAATGTGTATGTATGGGTGTATATATATATATATATATATATATATATATATATATACATACATACATACATACATACAGTGGGTATAGAAAAGAATCACCCGCCTTTAAGATAATCAATTTGTTGCTTTGCAGCCTAAAATTAGAATGATTTCTGAAGGATCATGTGACACTGAAGACTGGAGCAATGACTGTTGAAAATTCAGCTTAAGAGATGTACTGACCCCAAACTTTTGAATTGGAGTGTAAGGTCATTTTATAGTCCGCATGATGACCCATATAGAAACAGTCAAAAAGTAAGCTGCAATCACACTGAAATGTTTATAATCAAGCACAAACAATCCATATCACAATTATTAGTGATTTTGTCGACCTGATGTACAATGTCTACCTAGTAGTGTGAGATATCACTGCCCTCTTTCCTCATGCTGTGTCATTCATTTCTTTGCTCTGCATGTGATTGATGGTGAGTCAGTGTTGTGTAAAATCCTGTCCCCCACAGGATCCTGTTCCCCTTCCTCAATTTCTGATAAAATATGTGGTGTTACTGTGATTTCTTGTTCTAGGTAATCAAAATAGCACTATGCTAAAGTAGGCTAAGCTTGCTAACTGATAAATAACTAAGTACAAACAATGGGATATGTTTAATTTGACAGTTCTTAGCATCATTATTCATATATTGTGGTGTATAATTTAAAAGACAGTCAACTATTTTAATAATTAAGAATAAATACACAGTAAAAGACGTATCACTTCTAATTAGCCAGACTGAGTGTTCTGCAGCTAGATTAGATCTTGCATGACATTTTTCATCTATATTTTTACAATATGCAAAAATTACATTTGATTTTACAGTGTGTATATATGGATTGAGAGGGCTGTCGTTAGTGTACCACAGTGATCACCTTAGAGAGACTGGGGGAATCTGTGATAATGTATATTACAATAACTTTTTTATCTGCTCCAGTCAGTCTAATTTTGTGTGTGTGTGTATGCGCGCCTGCTGGGATTCGTGTGTAAGGTGGGTGTTGGGAAAGTGGGTTTGCTCTGGCGGGAAATGGCTATTTATGTAGCTGCAAATGGAGTGACACACACACACATGCTTTTTCTCTGTCTCACACACACAGACACATTACACATACTGCCCTGTAGGCATAGGTAACCTTCACTAGTCGATGTAAGCCATTGAAAGGACAGGAAAGAAGTGAGAAACAAGTGACACGGGGGGAAGGAAGGTGTGCTGGGGTTGTGCAGAGCCTTGGAGAGATAGATGGCAAGATGAATGGATAGAGAAAAATATCAGTTTTTCAACCACTGTCGAGAGAAAGCAGAAACAGAAAGAAGGAGTTGCTTTGAAAGGCCAGAGCATTTCAGCTGGCTACTCTTACGTTAAACAAGTAAGCCCACTGTTTCCTTCAGTGGCTTCTGGCTCAAAGCTGCCCACTTCCACCCCACCTCTACTCCACACTGCCCGCTGGTCACCACACCTCCACAAAACTCCACGCAATCCAAGTTCTGCTTCCATATTCAAACCTGTGTCCTCTCAGCCAGGAAAAACTAAAAAATGATATGTAGGGGGACTGGGAATGATTGCAGTCTGTAACTCATTTCCCTCATTTGCCTGTTATGAAGTATTTTTTCTTTTTATATAACGTATAACATATGTGACTCTAAATGGTATAAATTAATGTCAAGTACAAGGAGTGTTGTAATAACCTTACACTGTTAGAAAACATGGACATAAGTTAAGATTTTGTAATCCTGTAAAAACAGTAATATTGTGAAATATTGTTATAATTTAAAATATTTTTTTTCCATTTTAATGTATTTTCAAATGTTATTTATTCCTGTGATGGCAAAGCTGAATTTTAAGAAGCCATTACTCCAGTTTTTATTGTTACATGATTCTTAATATTTTTTGTGGAAACTGATGGCTTTTTTCTTCAGGATTCTTTGGTGAATAGAAAGTTTAAAAGAACAGCATTTATTTGAAATAGATATCTTATGTAGCAAAATGTTTTACTATCACTTTTGATCAAATTAATGCGTGCTTGGAATGAAATTAAATAAACTTACTGGGCCCAAAATGTAAGCATTTTATTTGTTTATGTTTGTTTTTTGTTATACATATATCATAACATCTTAATACTTTTTCAGTGGTTCAGTACTTTAAATCCCAATGTAATCCAATTTCACTAATTTCTTGAGATTTGTTTGTTTACATTCATATTTTTGTTGCATGAAGGAACTTGCTCCACCTCTTATGACCAGAGTTTTAAGTGTGACCCAGAGCAACTGCTTGTGTCAACAAACTGTTAACGTCAGTGTGCCTCCGCTGCTTTTCAATCAACTGAGAGGTGGAGGATTAAAGCTTTTCTGGGACGTTTAGACTGAAAATGAAAACCCATACCGAATGAGAGAATGATAGAGAGAGAGAGGATTAAGGGATGAAATTAGGTTTGGACGACTAGTTTCTGTGTGCATGTTAGTAGTGCATCTAGTGCTGCAATGTTACTGTGGGGCAATAATTAGAAATGATACTGCATGCTATATGCTAAACGATGTTCATAAACTGACATCAGATCTTTGGCAACAAAATCAGCAGTAATGCATAATGGGTTAAATGTGTTGCAGGTGGATCTGGACGTTTCATTGTTTAATGGTGAGTTTAGGTAATGCCAGACCCTCATACTGGCACACTTCCTAATGGGTTTGCAATCAAGTGGCTCGGAGGATCCAGCCCTGATATTATTCCATGATTTCCCAGCCATAAGGAGTGGCCGCAGTGATTGGAGCACAGTCAGAGGAAGTGGTTTTCCCTGGCCCACTGATCATATCAGCCCTGAGTTTGGACCCGGCTCATTTCCTATGAATGCTTTGTGTGTTGTGTTGACTATATAGCAGGCGTCCTTAAGAGTTTGAAAGTCTATGAAGAGGATGATTCAGATTAAATGATTATACTAGCATCCATGTTTTAAATGCCTAAATGGGTGCTGATTGCATTTACCATACTGGTGCGTGCATGGCATATAAAATTTTTTTTTTTTTTAATCAGTCAGATTTAAATTCTAAAAGCAGATGTTTTATGCACTGGTTTGCAGTCCTCTTGGTGGTGGAAAGCAGGGACGTATGTTTATGGAGTGTGTTTGAAAACTGACTTGAAAAGATGCTGAAATATCTAAACTGAACTCAAAGTTGCAAAGTAACAGAAATAGCGACAGATCGTTTCTTTCAAATTGTGATGTACATCTGAGTGAAATCGATTACTGAAGAAAAAAAAAGTAGGCTGGGGTCTTTGGTTTGAGGCAGATCTGAATATAAAACTGCAGCTGATTGTCAAAAGGAGGCAGGGTTTAAGTGGACTAAATGACTGTTGAAGTCCGGCAAATTAAGTCTGTTGTTTCACTGGAAGATTTAGTTATGACACTTTAATTAAAAATAAAAATGAAACCGTTCACAATAAGATTAATAACATGCATTTTAAAAATAGATAGGGCGACTTTCCATTTCATGCCGACTTTAAACTTTCCAGACTAAAGCTTGCCATGGAGTGAAACGTTTACAGAAGAGTTGGTTATATTGTCAGTATTGTAAGAAATACTGTTTGCTTTGCTTATTTGTTTTTGCTAGCATTTACTCTCTAAAACTCTAAAAATAGATACATCCAAAAAGAATATTTAATAGCAAACATGTTGAAGATTATCCAATAGGCTGTAAATTAAATGATAAGCTATTTTCTCACGAAAGCAGTTTGTTCAGTGCAGTGAAGCCTCTTCTTAATTGAAATAAAAGCCATTCACCTTATTAGCAGTCAGTATACAATTAGAATGATTTTGAAACTGATTTTTCAATGTAAAAAGCTTACATACATTTGCTTTAAAAAGCATTGGTGATTAGCTAACTTTGTGATTCAGTATTCACAACCAACTATATTCAGTTTGCACACTTGGATCATACATCTACTTCAGCTGCCTATATGTAATTAATCGATGAGAAAAAGATGTTGTTGATGTGTCGTATAGCGTGTCCCGTAGTGATCAGTGGTGGAAAGAGTACTGAAAAAATATACTCAAGTAAAAGTACCATTACCTTCCAAAAAATGTAGTGTGAGTAGAGTAAAAGTACTTGTCCAAAAAACTACTTGAGTAAGAGTAAAAGAGTAGCCTATTTAAAAGTACTCATGAGTATTGAGTAGTGAGTACTGAGCTGTGGATTCTACCCCATCATAATAAACACTGTACACCGCAATTGATACATTTTAAAAACGTTGTACATTCTGTAATTCACATTATCTTATTTGTCATAAAGAATGAAGAGTATCTATCATCCAGCAGTTTTAATTTTGACTGCCAACTCTTTAAAATACATCAAAACAGCACGGAAACAGTATTCAGTTGAAGAAAAGATGAAAGTTATTCTCAGTAAGTAAAAGTAAAAGTACACAATTTTTAAACTACTCAAAAAAGTACAATTACTGATAAAAACTACTTAATTACTGTACCGTGAGTATTTGTAATTCGTTACTTCACACCCCTGGTAGTGATCATGGGGAGGTGGTAGATAGGCTCAGAACTCAGATATCATCCAAAGAGGACTTTTATTAAATGCCAGTGGAGAAGTAGGGGTGTACATATTCACAGTAAGTGTAAAAAAAAATACAAACAAAATTACGAAACTAAACAAAAAAAATTTACCAAAAAAAAATAGACACTTAACTCAGTGCCCACTTTGACATATAAATGACAAAAGAAAACAAATTGCTACAGGCAGCAAAATCTACATAGACACTTTAAGCAGGATGCCCCCACCTTTTCCTCCTAAGGTTCAGTTTAGACTGGCTTATATAGCCTAACTGTGCGTTCACACCGCCGCCGTCGAGAGCGTCAAAAACGCTCTGGCCGCCTTATTATGTCTATGGCCCTGCCAACAACGCTGTAGAAAGATTCGTGGACGCTCTGACGCTCTGACGTAGATCGAATGCTTATCTTGTATTTAAAGGGGTCGCAAAGCAAACACGCTTGTTGATCTTGTGCAGACTGGCCACAAGGAGGGTAACGTTAAGTTAACCTCATTAAATATTGTTGTGGAC